>NW_007249324.1:259017-285777 GCF_000164805.1 Carlito syrichta | reverse complement strand
CACTCACCTCGGCCTCCCAAAGCGTGGGATTACAGGCTGAGCCACCAAGCCCCGGCCAAAATGTTTTTTTTTTTTAAATTATCTGGGTGTGGTGGAACATGCGTGTAGTCCCATGTACTAAGGAGGCTGAGACAGGGGACTCGTTTGAGCCCAGAAGGTAGAGGCTGTGGTGAGCCATGATCATGCCACTGCACTCCAGCTGGGTGACAGAGTGAGACCCCAGCTCAAAGCAAACAAACAAAAACAATGCAGAAGAGAGAGTGAATGAGATCAAGAGAGTAACCAGTGGTGTGAAGTCTGAGAAAAGGGAAGGAGGGTGCACCAGGGCTCAGCTGGACTCACTGGCCTTTGAAAGGAGGAGGAAGAGAGGAGAGTTTGGAAACAGATAGAGGTAGGATTTCACATCATGGTGGGTAGGTGAGGAAGTTTTCTTCTGGTGATTTCTTTTTTGAAAAAGGAAATTTAACACCCCAAATCTTTAGTATTAACAAAACATATGGACTGAGGACATACCACTCCTTCCAACACACACAATCACACAAACTCAAGATTGTAAAGGAGAAGATGGAGGGAGAAATAACTAGTTTATTTCATGAGGAAGCAAAATAATACCAACAGGAATAACTACGACTACCTTGAAACTGAATTCCACTCTTTAAAGTTTATGCTAGAGACTCCATTCAAACAAAGGGTTTGCCCTTTGAGAGGCCGAGGAGAGAGGATTGCCTGAGCCCACCAGTTCGAGACCAGCCTGGGCAACTGGGCAAGACCTTGTCTCTACAATAAAATCAAAAAGTTAGCGGGGCATGGTAGTGTGCACCAGTAGTTCCAGCTACTTAGAAGGCTGAGGCAGTAGGATCACCAGAGCCCAGCAGGTCGAGGCTGTGGTAGTTGTGAGCGTGCCACTGCACTCCAGCCTGGGTGAGAAGCCAACTCAAAAAAATAAAAATAAAAATAAAAATAAAACAAAGGGTTTGCCTAGAATTAGCTGCAATCAAGGTTTTAAAAGTTAACCAAGGAATGAAGTTGGTCATTTAGTTCCTGTTGTGAGATACGACTCTATGGGGATAAGCTGGATAGCTAACATGGAAAGTAGCCACTCTTCAGTCTGGTTTCCTTTGCATTCTTTGAAATGATGTGCAAATCAGAGTCAACTGAATTAAACAGGTGATGTTAAGCACCTGAATACAATGATTAATGGTACCTACACAGTAATTTACAGGAAAATGCTATTGAGCTTGGATATTATCACGACCATATTTACTACACACTATAGTTCAATGCATGTGTAAGGTATCACCTTTTTTTAAAAAAAAATTACATTATTTATTTTTCTCCACATTATCAACCTTAGTGGACAGACTCTTCAGACCATCTTTAGTAAGAAGCATCATCTCAGTTGTGTATATATGATCAAACGTCTTATAGTACCATGATGTTTTATAGTATCACAGTGGAAGGGGAAAAGGCTTAAAAATGTTTAAAATTAAGAAGTTTACACACAATAGACTGGGCGTGCTGGCTCACACCTGTAATCCTAGCATTGGGAGGCTGAGGGAGGAGGATTACTTGACTCTAGGAGTTTGAGAACAGCCTAGGCAAACTAGTGAGACTTCGTCTCTACAAAATATAAAATAAAATAAAAATTAGCTGGGTGTAGTGGCCCATGCCTGTAGTCCTAGCTACCTGGGAGACTGAGACAGGAGGCTCACTTATGCCCAGAAGTTCAGTGAGATGAATTTGTGTCAATGGCCTCCAGCCTGGGCAACAGAGTGAGACTCTGTCTTCAAAAGCAAAAACAAAAGAAATCCACACACTATTTCTATGGATTCATCATTCTTATCTTTTCCCAATTCAAAATCCCATATATGTGTATGTGTGTTTTGAATTATTTTTTAAAAATCCCCATGAAGTATAGAATTAAAAATAACTGAAAATAGTTTTGGCATTGCTGCCTGCTTCTATACTGATTTTTAAAAACTAGTACTAGTTTTTTATATTTGCTTTATGCCGTTTAGAGGACTCAGATTCATAATATACAAAGAAGTTTATTTGATATATAGAGCAGAGCTATAAACCATATTTTATGGATAACAGAGATTAAATGCACGGTTGATATATTTCACTAAGATGGAAACCATGTCGAAAGCCTTACATTTTGATAACTTTCCTTTTGGGGGACATTTCTAAATTATTTAAGTTGAAAAATAAAATGACTTGTTTGTGAATTTACATGCGCTTTTTAATCATCTGTAGGTAATGCTGATATGGCAAAGACGCTAAATTACAGGCAGCAGGGGGAGTCTACTGTGTAAAAGGCACAGAATCATTTTGTATATGAGTCCATAAGGAATATCCTGCTCAAGGAACGGAGACGTACGAAAATTACCTAACTCATGAACCACACATTAAGAGCGTAGTCAGCTGTTGTAAATGCATATCCAACAACAAACCATTATGTATCTCTGGTTTAATTATATGTGCTTATTACACACCTGTACTACAGAGTAAAGGCCACTAATTTGCATTATTTGTGGTTTTCTCTATCAAAACAGCATTAGCATTACGAAGCTTATCAAGGTTATGTATGATTTCTCCGGTCTGAGTAAGTCACAGATTGGAAAATATTTTCATCATTTTAGCAAAGAATTTCTAAATTTTAAAATGTAGTGAATTTTGTAGACTTAGGCAAACATCATCAAATTACTAAGCCTTCTTAAATCAACCTGCTATTTAGGAAAAAAGTTAAAAAGTTAGATGATTTCAATATTTGATTGTTTTCCCCAGAGTTTCATCTTAAAGAGTATCGATTATAATGATGATGATGTTATTAACAGGGTACTTATGCATATGAAAAAAATGTTAAACTTCCAAATAATTTGCGATATACGGTTTTTTTAAGTATTTTTAAAAATTTATTTATTTATTATAAAGATGTGGGGTACAATTCAGGGTTAGGTATATAAACATTGATCATGCAGGTACCCTTATTGATGAGGTATTCCCCTCCCTTCCCTAGCAGTTTCCCTCAACTACCAGTCCCAGAGCCCCTCCCCTGACAGTTTTCCACTACTGCCAATCGCTTTCTTAGAGTATTATAATTGTTCAAGGTCACCTTATGAGTGAGAACATATGGAACTCAGTTCTTTGTTTCTGTGATAAATCACTGAGTATGATCGACTCCAAATCACATATACGGGTTTTTTTTGTTTTTTGTTTTTTTTGAGTTGGAGTCTCACTCTGTCGCCCAGACTGGAGTGCAGTGGCCGCTCCCGGCCACCGCAGCCTCGACCTGCTGGGCTCCGGCGATCCTTCCTCCTCAGCCTTCCGAGTAGCCGGAATTACAGGCATGCGCTACCACGACCGGCTGATTTTTTGATTTCTTGTAGAGATGAGGTCTTGCTGCCCAGGCGGGTCTCGAACCCGCGGGCTCAGGCAATCCGCTCACCTTAGCCTCCCAAAGGCGCGGGATTACAGGCTGAGCCACCGAGCCCAGCTACATATACGTTTTTTATTAGTCACTTTAAATAAACAATATAAGTAAAATTTTTCTGTATCTTTGAGAGCATCTATTGACTAAATGGAAGCATTAAACAATTTATTATGTGGAAGAACTTTTTTATTTTCATTTCAATAGCTTTAGGGAATACAAATGGTTTGTGGTTACACGGATGCATTGTACAGTGGGGAAGAGGTCTTGACTTAAAGTATACCTGCTATCCCACCTGTATACATGGTACACGAGAGGAGATTTTTCATCCCTCTCTCCCTTCCCACCCTCTCCCTGCAGAGTTACTAGTCCATTATACTGGAATACATTTAAAAATAAGAATATCTATGATTGAAAACAACCTCCAAAGATTATGAGTACTCAAGAGAGAAGAGTTTTATGGGACAATTCATTTACATACACCATCAAAACTTGTTACTTTTACAAATTAAATTTCGCTAATGACTGTGATCTATACTTATTTTTAAAGCATCTAACAGTCATTAGTCCCCATCCTTCAGTGTCACCAGTGTCTATAATTAAGTTATTCCTTCCATGTCTTCCCTCTGCTCCTGTCTTCCTTCCTTTCCAAAGATAAACAGTGAGGGTACACTAAGAAGACAACACGTGCTCTGATGAACACAGTCCTATGATCATAATGAAAATAATACCATTTCAGAAGAAGAAACAACAAATGCCCAGAGAAAATTAAAATTCTATTTGGGATTCCCATAGGGTCTAGTACCAGTCCCAGAGATGAAGCTTGGCAGTTTCTCAGGAAGACCAAAGTTTAATAAAATAAGGGTTTGGATCCATGAAAAATATGATAATGATAATAGCAAAAGGAAAAGGACTAAATAATATTATTGATTTATAGTAGATACCAGCAAGGAGCAGATGGTGGCCTGGAAAAATATATGATCATTTTAGTAGATGCCTCTTAATATGAAACAGGAATTACATTTTTTACAACCACAGGGAAAAAAAACTACAACTAAAGATCTAGAAATTCAAATCGGTTTTTAGGAATATAAGTCTCCAGTATTTTTTTCTTAGAATAAAGCATAGGACCAAATACATATAAAGATAAAGCAAAATTGTTCCAGCTCTTGCTTGTAATGTCATATTTTAATGTTTTTATAACCCCTTTATTTGCAAAATCAGAGACACTAAAATAAATTGATTACTTTTTAAATATTACACTAATTAGTTCCCAAACTAATTTTGCTTCATTTTATTGATATTTAGATAGAGTTTATTATTCTATAATAACACGTAATATTTTCAACTCATTTTAAGATAATAATTTTTTCAGCTATGGCAGCAATTTTTTTTCTTTAGAATTGCTTTTACAGTGAAACTGTTTGAAATGACTAAAACAATGAGGTAATTTTTTTAGAATATAGATTATCTCTACAATGTCTATTACATATTTTTGCAAGTCAGCAAATTGTTTCATTTTTCTCTCCCTTGTATGGAAATTTAATCTAGGTATTTATTTCATTTTCAGTAACCTATCTGAAGAAAGACTAACTACCTTTCAGTATACAGTATTACATTATGCATTCAAAACTGATACTATAAATTATGCAATCTAACAAGAACTTATTAATGGTTTACAAGCTGAGAGGAAGACAACCACAAAACCTCAACTGCTCGCAACAGAATGTCATTTTCCTCTGTTTCTCCTTAGAGAAAGGAAAGGAACCCCAAGTTCTGTGTTTTAACACTGCATTCATACTTTCCTGCAGCACTGATCACAAAGTGAAACAACAGTCCCCAAGTCTACACCATAGACCACTCTTAAATGTCAGTAGACAAATAGTCTTAAGCTACAGCTGGGTTCTATGATACTTTTCTATTGAGGTTCATTTTAATATGCAACTCATGACAGTAGAATAAGGAAAGAATTGTTCTCCTACTGTATTATGTTGGTGATAGAATTTTTGCCAGCCTTTTTCCTCTGTTATTTTTTCTAGTGCTCTCCCCGTGCCCCATGGAGTATTTGTTTTCCTTTTTTCTTTATAAATTCTTTTTTCTTTTTAAGAGATAGGGTCTTCAGTCTGGGCAACATAGCAAGACCTCATCTCTGCAAAAAATTGAAAAATTAGCCAGGTATAGTGGAGCTCGGGAAGCTGAAGTGGAAGGATCGCCTGAGCCCAGGAGGTCAAGGGTGTGGTGAGCTGTGATTGTGCCATGCACTCCAGCCTGGGCAACAGAGTGGGACCCTGACTCAAAAAATAAAAATATGAGGTCTTGTTCTACTGCCCAGGCTGGAGTGCAGTAGATATACACAGGCGCCACCCCACTACTGTTTACAATGGGAGTTTTTAGCTGCTTGGTTTCTGACCTGGGCCAGTTCATCCCTCCTTAGCAACCTGGCAGAGTTCCCCTACTTTGAGGAGGTCACCATACTGATGGAAAACTCAGTGCTGACACCCAAAGGGCCTAGTGCACTGCAACCTGGAACTCCTGGACTCAAGTGATCCTCCTGCCTCATCCTCCCAAGTAGCTGGGACTACAGGTGAATGACACCACATCCAGAAAATGGAGCATTTTATAATGACTAATTAAAATCACTGAATGTAGATTCTAAAGACTTTTTGGCCATCTTAAAATCACCTGAATTAGAAAAGGGATCTTGTGTGGCTTAGGGTGAATCCTTCTGAAAGTCTGTGTTGCAGAGAATGAATGCCTCCGAAGATGCAGGAGTGCAATGGATGAGAAGCCCAGCAAAAGTCACTCACAGGCATCCCAGGTTTCATGGAAGTCCCAGAAGAGGGTGGGCATCATGAACGTGTGAGTTACCCATACATACATTTGCATAACTTTTTACCTCCCACTTTTCTACAATAGGAGCCTGGATTCAAACTGCTGATTAGGTTTTTGTAGTAATGGTACAACAAAGAGAATTAAGTCTACTGCAACAACCATGGCGTCTAGGCTGGGAAGCAGTACTTTGTAATGGATCACAGGACAGAGGCTGGAGAAGCGAAAGTATTGAGGAGCTGATCCTCTCAAAGAACAAAGACCCTCTTTCCTCTTACTTATGCCACACTCCTTCATAATGACATTTAACATAATGCAGAAGTTCATCTTAAAAAAATTTAAGTCTGGCTGGGCATGAAGACTCATGACTGTAATCCTAGCACTTTGGGAGGTCGAGGTGGGAAGCTTGTTTAAGCCCAGGAGTTCAAAACAAGCCTAGGCAACATAGCATAGCCTTACCTCTGCAAAAGAAAATTAAAAAGTTTTAGCAAGAAGTCGTGGCACACGCCTATAGTCCCAGCTTCTTGGGAGGCTGAACCCAGGAGTTCAAGGCTGTGGTGAGCCATGATTGTGCCATTGTACTCCAACCTGAAGGATGGAGTGAGACCCCAAGTCGAAAATGTAATTCAATTTACAGAATTCTGTTTTATAGAAAAAAAATTTAATTCCTAAAAACATTTTATGGAAAAAAAATGGTAATATATGGGAAGTTCAGTACAAACTAAGACAAATTTTATTATAATTTTTTAGATTTGTGTTCACAACAATTATACTAGGTCCCAAAGTCTCAGAAACAGAAGACTTTATTTTAAATATCCCATCTAAAATGAAACAGAACTTGAGCGTACCCTACTTTTGCAAGTCGACTCCATTCCCATTCTATTGAAATTGCAGAGTAACTCACATTTGCTTTGCTTTATTTTATGGGCACAGCAGTATTTCTTATACTAAGAATGAAAACGTTCATTTGCTCCAGGGTACTCTTATCTGTGTTTTCCATCCTTAAATTAATACATAAATATATCCTTAATACATACATGAAAACAACATACCAGGACCCATAAATCTGCTCTCTGCCCCATCCATTGTTCAGTTCTAATTTGCTGTTGGTCTAATGTCCTTCCACATGTGCTCAGGGAGTGCATTTGTTTTGTTTTGCTCTGGGAATTATTCAGTATTTTCGGTGTAGAGTTGGGAGTTGCAGCTAGGATCCTTGTATCATGAGCAAAAATAAAATTGCTTGCAATTTTGCTTTCTTTTCCCATAATGGTGCTAGTAATGAATGAGATAAATTGCATATTGGATTATATAATATACAGTGTGTTAGGCTGAATTGTGTTCCCCAAAAAGATGTGTTCATGTCCTAATTCCCAGTGCCAGGGAATGTGATCTTCTTTATAAATAGGATCTTTACAGATGTGATCAAATTAAGATGAGGTCACTGTGGATTGGGGCAGGTCTAAATCCAATAACTGGTATCATTATAAGAGAGAGGGAAGAAGCCTGGATACAGACACAGAGGAGATACACAGAAAAGACAGCCATGTGACAATGCAGGCAGAGATTGGAATGATGACGCTAGAACCAAGGAGCTATAACCAAGCAACTACAAACCAAGGATCATGGCAGCCACCAGAAACCAGGAGAAAGGCATGGAACAGATTCTCTCTTCATAGTCCCTGAAAAAAATCAGCCCTGCAGACATCTTAAATGTGCATTTCAAGCCTCCTGAGCTATGAGAGAACATATTTCTGTTATTGTAAGCCATCCAGTTTGTAGTCATTTATTATGACAGCCCTAGGAAACGAACACATGCAGTATTTGTCAAATAATCACACTTCAGATTATTTTTTGCATAAGAAGGACCAACATTATCTAGGACTTTCCATGCCTCCAGAGACATAGGTGAGAAACTCCCTTTTTGTATCTGGAGAATACTTTTTGATTATCAAAAGTCTAAGGACATTGACTTAGCTTTCCTCATGATAAACTTTTTATTTATCCTCATTGTCACCTAAAATTACAGCTTGAAAGAAAATAATTATGTTGAACATTGGAAGCAAGAATTGTTTTTTGTGGCACTTGGGTTTTGCAGAAAAACCTTCATCTCATGATGGAATCTGGGACTTTTCCACCTCCATTATAATTTCCATTGTAAATGAGAATGTTTCTATTAGATATGAACATGTCAATCATTCAGTCACATAGGTGTATTCAAAATTTTAAAGATACACAAACACACACACACACAGGAAGAAAAAAGATGCCTGACAATATATATATCAACATGTTAACAGAATTGTTTCCAATTTTCTTCTTTTGGGTTGTACAAATTATCTGCTTTTTCCATGATGAGTATACATTGCTTGTGGAATTTTTTTGAAAAAAGTAATAGGGAGTTGCCTCGTGCATGGCATGAAATTTGCATTTTTCTTAGGTCAGATGTTTCCCTGACCTTGCTTTGATACTGGAAGAAATAAGGCAACATCCCCAGTCGCTTTGTCTTAGAATTTCTTTTCCTAGGTATGCGAGCACGTGCGTACACACACACACACACACACACACACACACACAAACCCAACTAATAGAGGAGTGTTAGCTTTATCTGCAATGAGATGTAAAAGAAACATAAATCACGGATGTAGTTGACATTTAACCCATTTAGATTCCTTTCACACCACTTTCAATTTCAAGTGTGTCCTTTGATTCTCCATTTAGAGAAAACAATCCTGTGTGCTGACCAAAAGATAGCTAACCAAATCTGCCCTGTCCCACAGCCCCTGCAAGTCGATTTGCTCACACCAGGGTAGGCTGTGAACATGCAGCTCCCAGCCTAAGGAGCCGTGTGTGGCAGCCCGGATCTAACCCCACTTTCTAGAAACACTCAGGATTGTATGGGGCCTGGGGCATTAAGAAATATTTTAAATAGCCCTGTCTGTTTCACAGTATTACCAGCTTTTAAAGTCAATAGTATTTCTAGGCTTTCCATTAATGTCAGGGCAAGCAATCTAATTAAAATGGTCAACAAGGTCCTGCATGAGCCGGGTCTACCTTGCTGGGGCGGGCTCACTCACCTCCATGCCCCAGGCCTCATTCAGGCCCTCAGAGGTTGCCACTATCCTTCCGGCCACCAGCCAATTGCGCATACTGCTTCCTCTGCCTGGTTCCTCTTCCTCTCCTCCTCTTTACCTAAAGAATTCCAGCTCACACTTCAGCTGGGTCTTTGTTTCCTTAAAGTAACCATCCTTTACCCCTACACTATGTCAACCACCCACATCTTATGCTCTCGCAATACTCTGGTCATTCCTAGTACCATGCCAGGGTAGAATTTTCCATTTATTGGTATAATTTTATTATTACTATCATTATCATTATTATTATTCTTTGAGTCAGAATCTCACTCTGTTGCCCAAGCTGGAGTGCAGTGGCACAATCATGCTCTCCACAGCCCCAACCCCCTGGGCTCAGGAGACCCCTCCTTCTCAGCCTCTCAAATAGCACGGTTGTGCACCACCACACCTGACTAAATTTTTAAAGTTTTTTTAGAGACGAGGTCTTGCTATGTTGCCCAGGCTGGAATTCCTGGCCTCAAACAATCCTCCCACCTCAGCCTCTCAAAGTGCTAGGGTTATAGCAGTGAACCACTACATCTGGCTTAATTATTTTGTTAATGCCTATTGCAGTCTCTAGAATATAAGTTCTATGAGGGCAAAGATAAAACTGGTTTGTTTTACCACTGAATCCCCTGCAATTGAATAGTGCTGGAATGTAATAGACTCTCAATACTTATGGGGTAAGCATATAGATGAATGAATTAGAAATATAAACTTTAAAAGTTCTTCATATTTCTCAGTTCTCAAGAAACTTCTTCAAACCCAGGAGACATGGGACTGTGCACTTACCTAGATGTAGATGGAAAAAACAACTTGGAAAGCAATGGAGTTCAGTGGCCCAAAAAAGTGCTTAACCATAGTGAACCCTATCCTTCCTTTCTTGCGACGCTACTAGCAAATGGGCTCACTGCCTTCTGCATGGAAACCAATACTATGTAGCAATTGCTTCTGCAAAAAGAAAAGCCTTATTATCTCAGCAAGGAGATCAGAGCAGACTCAAATCTATCTCCCCAGTTTGGAGTCTGGAACAAATTTTAAAAGATCAGAGGGCAAGGAAAAGGATTTAGATATGTTGACTTGGCAGGGACTTTTAAGAGGGGGGGTCTTCAAATTCGATCATTTACAGCAAGATATTTTTAAGTGGATTTTAAACTTGTACCCTCCAAGCCAACAAACTCTTCATTTCTAAGATTTCTGGCATTCAGGTTCAGGTCATGTCTCAGTCTTCTTGATTCCCAGGAAAGGATTTGTTGGTCCTAGGTGTTGTTAGAGGGCAAAGTTTTTCCTACTGCACATGCCCGGGCTACATGGCATGCAGTTTTTGGGTCTGTGATGTCTACAGGTTAATTCAACATTTTGCTGTCAACAAAGTAGGCCCAATTTGGGCTGGTCCCGGGGTTACACTATCTGTATTGCCTCATGTTTGCACTTCCCATCATGGAATTTTCTACCATTTCTTCTTCATATATGCCTGGTAACTTACATTTATTTTATTCAATAGAGTTTCAATTGGGGTATACTAGAGAGAACTAAAAAAAAACCAGAATTTATGTATAAAAAACTGAGTACTGATTTTTACTTGTTTAAACCTCAGTCACTTTCAAAGTTCTCTCCGTTTGATGCCATAGGCCTATCAAGATGCTCTTTCCACTGCTCAAAACTGTTTTTGGACTTGTCCATTTTGATGCCTTTTAGTGTTTTTGCCATTTTTTGTTTCACCTCTTCCACATCAGCAAAATGTTTCCCTATGAGGTCTTTTTTCATCCAGAGAAGAAAAAAAAATTTGTTTGGGTTGAGATAAGGTGAATAGAGAGGATGGGGAATGAGGATCCTGCAATTTTTAATCAAAAACTTCTGAACACTCAGCACAGCACAGCATGGGCAGGTGCACTTGTAAATCTCTCATCATGAAATATGCAAACACATTGAAAGACTCTCCAAAAAAAATTCACTGAAGCCGAACACAGCCTCTCACAGCACTAACTGGTACACTGATGCCAATGGGTTCCTAGAACACTCACCTAGCAGGGAAAACCTGTACTACAAAGGACCGGCCCTCCAAAAAGATAATTCCAGGTTTTTTGGGGGTCCCCCTCATGTTCATGAGTTTATATGCATTTTTTAACCTGCCAACTGGTTTCTGACATTATTATTAAACCTCCCAAGGTGGTGTCCTTCCAGGCTATCTTGGGTTTCCAGTCTCTAAGTTAGTCACGCCACTTAGCACAACTCCACAAAAAAAGATCGCTTCAATGAGACCAAGAAACTGAGACCAGTTCAAGAATTTCATTCTCACTTCATTTCTTATCAATTTCAAAGTCAAGTGTTCCTGGAACATTGTCCTGTCCTCTGGCAGAAAGTGGGATTCTTCAACTGTCTGACCAGTCACAGACATAAAAACTAATATAGGATGTTTGACCATAGTGCTGAGTCCCAAAGAATTTTGCTCATGACCTTTAGTCAAGCCCCTGTTGTCACCACTGGATAATCATTCCAGAGGAGGGGACAGGTTTCATGCCTCTCTTTTTGTTTAACTCAAGGCAGAAATAAAGGCCATGATGACAGCCACACACAATATTCTTATGCCTCACTTGAAACATGGATGAACAAGTGTCGTCTATTATTTTATAAAAATATAAAATATTTCATTTCTGGAAAAACAGGGGTTTTTACCAGAGTGCTTAAGGATGTCACATGTTCTCTCTTACCGCAACAAGACAAATCATTTGAAGACAAGTAATTTCTTACTGCAACCAGACAATCATTCCATCATTTCAGCCTTTGGATACTCTACCTGAGATAGTCACAGTTCATTTATTGTATCTGCTTTCTCTGGGAAGGGAAATTATTGCATGGTTGTGTCAGGGAGTCAGGTTGTGCTTGGGATGTTTCTCTGAAGTTCTCTCATAATATAGAGTAACCAATGTGACTTTCACATATATTTCTCCTTTTCAACTGAATGCTCATTTTCATGGATCCACCCAGTGTTCTTCCAGTTTCCTTCCCTGTAGGTCACTCGCTGCTAGTTACGTCCGATGCTGGCTCTATGCAGAATTGTAATAGGAGGACATTGATGTGCACGGTTCCCTCCCCAGCTGCAAATTGCCTTGGGGACTGGAAGTCCTCCCCACCAAATTGCGATTTCCAAGAAAATGACTTTATTTATTTTTATTTTTATTTATTTGTTGTTTTGAGTCAGAGTCTCACTCTATCGCTCCCCCCCCACCCCCGCCCGGAGTGCCATGGCATGCTCAGGGCTACCGCAGCCCCAACCTGCTAGGCTTAGGCAATACTTCTGCCTCAGCCTCCCAAGTAGCTGAGAGGACAGTCACGTGCCACCATGTCTGCATAGTTTTTTAAATGTATTTAGAGATGAGATCTTGCCAAGTTTTCCTGGGTGATCTCAGGTAATCCTTCACCTTGACCTCCCAAAGTACAGGGATTATAGGCATGAGTCATCACAGCCGGCGAAAATGATTGAACACAGGCTCTATGGTGACGTTTTAGGCATCAAGTAGTGGTGCATAGAATTTAAGGGACAGGAGGTCTTTTTTTCTTATCCCTCTGAAATCTCTCTGGAAAGGCAGGCGCCGACCTTGCTTAGCAATAAAGTGTGGCCCTTTTCACACCACTTCCTGGTGTCAAGCTTGACAAGAAAATCATGAAAATGGAGAACCTCCCTCATACATTTCAGAAATGAATTGGGAAGCCCTTAAATCACTGGCCCTCCAAGACATAGGGATTTGCTTCTCCCGCTTTTGAGGGGCTAGCCTGCGTTTGGAGTCTGATCAGGTTGCAATCTGCAAAGTCGCAGCCTACGAGATAGCTCCCACTTCAATATGCATCCAAAGAGACATGAGTATATTATTCCTTCCAAAGTCAGCTACAATTGGAGCTCAGTAAATTGACTCCACATCTTCCTGTCTTGGGAAGTGACAGAAGAATAGCAAGTGTTTTTTACTAAAATGCTCATCTTTAACCAACCCTTTCTTTGAAGATTTCTCTATCACTGATGCAGAGGACACAATCTTTTCTTTATAGAGGATGGCAGAAAACCAGCAAATCAATGGTTGAGTCCAGGGGCTGCTGTCACTGCCTCAAACACTTAGCTAGTAACGGTGTCCTTTTGCCAGCAATGTCATGCAGAATTGAGGGCAGAATTTATTGTAAATGTAAGGGGACTCATGTCAGAAGGAAATTTTGTGTGTGCACAGTGCATACATGCACACAAATACACGCGAGGTCCAACAATTAAGTTTCCAAACTCACTCTAGAAAAAGTGCTGCATACCTCAGTACTGAATATCACTAAGGTCACCTTCAACATACTCCCCTTGGGAAGCTATGCCTGACACCAGCACCTAGTTCACCCATCAAAACAATTTTTCTGGAATTGCCATTGTTGTATTACCCTTGATGTCCTGAAAGTGATCAAATGTCGTCCTTTCAATATTTCCTTTATCTTCGGGTCAAGAAAAAAGCCATTGGGAGAGGCCAGTAGGGAAGGTGTTCCAATACAGTTATTCATACAGCGCTGCCAATGTAAGTACACAGTGGCAAATTCACAAACTTACTTGTCAGACCGCAACACATACCGAGGACAGCTCTGATGACCATTCCAGAAAAAGAGTTCCAAAATTGCTTTGACAGTTGGAGTAGGCACTGGCATTGATGGATAACTTCCCAAGGGAAATACTTTGAGGGTGACCACAGTGATATTCAGCAACAAGGTATATAGCACGTTTTCCAGGATGGTTTGCAAAGCTGGCTATCAGAACTCATATATATGTGTGCATGGAAGGCTAGACACAGGTACACACATCCCTGTCTGAAAAGGTGCTCAGAAAATTGACTCTACTCCTTGATGGCCCATGCCTACTATGGTCAAGAAAATCATGAGAATATCTTGCATGATTTAAAAATGTATTCTAATTGGTTACCTACACCAATTCCCCTATTAAGCAGTCTACAGTGAGCCAGATGATGGTTTCCTTCTATGTATTCACTCTACTAATCTTCATGGGGAACCTTCTCACTCTGTGTCTGCCTTTCCTATAGCATAGGGGTATCCAACCTTTTGGCTTCCCTGGGCTGCATCGAGTAAAGAGGAATTGTCTTGAGCCACACATAAATTATATAACACAGTTAGTGTATATACATAGTAAGACATTTTATTTTTTATATATTTACTATAAAGTTTAGAAAATCGAAAACAATACAAAATTAGTGGGAACTTTGACCTTGTTTCTATAAAACAAACCTATGTCTAGTTCAATGGATGTGGCTGCAATTCTTAGTGAGTTCTCAAGGTGCTCGTCAGAGATGTTTGTTAGGATTTTGCTCTCTGTGTGCTTCATATTGAAAACAGCTGCTCACAAATGTATGTGCTGCCAAAAAGTGGTGTCATGAATAAGGTGTGATTGTGAGCTTCAAAAATGGAAATACACATAGGGTCGCAAAGAAGATAAATGCTAAAAAACCCATGATGTGAAAAGCTTTTGTGGGGCCGAATTACTTGCTGCCCTGGACCATGTGTGGTTGGTGGATCACAGGCTGGACATGCCTGCTCTTGCAGAGTTATACACTAGGCCAAGCAAGGGGAAATGTGGAAATTGAGTCATCAGACCCTTTGTCAAGTTGGCTTTACTCAGTTCCCATGGGAGAAGCACCCCTTAGCAAGTACCATAATCCCAAAGATGATCCCAAGTGGTGATTATCATTCCTTGAGTAATCACTATGTGACAGGCGCTGTGGTAGGACCTACACAGGCATTAGTGCAATTAACCCGCACACCAGTCCTCTGAGAGAAAGCTGTTATCACCTCCTTTTGACTGCTGCAAACACTGAGGTTCAGAGAAATTCAGTAACTTGTCCAAGGTCAAATAGCTAATAGATGATGGGTGGATGTGGGATATGAACCTGACAGCGTGAGCCAGAGCCTGTACACTTAATTAGTACTTCTCTGGGCCTTTTATTTTTAGCCCTGAAATCCCAAACTATTTTGTAAGGTTTAATAACTTATCATGAAGAGATAACACAGAACCAACAATGTAAGACCTATATAGAGAGGAAGCTCTGAAAACAGATGACTTTTCTACAATTACACAGGCAAAACCTGATGCCGTGAAATGTAAAACTTTGTTCTAACCTCTTATATAACTCTCATCCATGGAATCATAAAACAGGGCCTCCAGAGCTCAATGTGAGGCCCTCCAAGCAGCCACGGTCTAGTCATTCCATTCTGAATACCATTCTGCTGTAAATGATCTTCAGGGCTGGGGAGTGCCTTGGAATGAAAATAGTGTTTTTTAAAATCCCAGCTCCTGAATAGAACCAAGTGTTTAACCAGAACACAATTTCACCAGCCTGCACCCCCCAAAATTTATTCTGAAGCCTATACACATTCTATATCCTTGTCCTTATAAGAACAGGAGGCATCAAAGAAAGAATCACTCACTTAACTGATTTTGCTACCACATGGTCCACTAACTTTCCCTAACACTTGTTGAACTTAAACAAACAACCCAGAGTAGAAGGAAATAGCCACTCTGGATGATATTTGTTTGATCAGGCTAAATGAAATCGTTCAGTCAAGTCTGATTGACTGACAGCAGATCTGCTGTGTGAGACTGAACCCATTTGTGGAGCTGATTTACAAAATGACTATCGATCACACAGACCTGGAGTTTTTTTCTAACTGCAGCCTGAAGAAACAATTTTAAAATGTATCTGTGTGTAAGTGATACCCAGGGAGATCGGGACTAACCACTAGATGTTTGGAGGCCTGTTTGTTGGAGCACTCCTTCACTTCTCCCTATTTTGAGAGATTCTGCTTTGACTGATCAATCCATTTCCATCTATTCACCTATTTCAATACAGATTTAAAGAAGGGCAATCTAGCCCGGTGTGGTGGCTTACGCCAATAGTCACAGTACTTTGGGAGTCCAATGTGAGAGGATTCCTTGAGTCCAGGAGTTCAAGACCAGCCTGGGCAACATAGTGAGACATCATCTCTTAAAAAAAAAAAAAAAAAACAAAACATTTGCCGGGCATGGTGACACATATCTTTAGTCTCTGCTACTTGGGAGACTGAGGTAGAAGGATTACTTGAGCCCAGGAGGGCGAGGCTGGGGTGAGCCATGATCATGCCATTACACTCCAGCCTGGGTGACAAAGTGAGACCCTGACTAAAAAAGAAGAAGAAGAAGAAGAAAGACAATCAGAAGAGCCCCCTTTAGAAATTCAGATTTAGAATATTTCAGCAAAGTCCATCGTACATTCCCCTGGCTGGGTTCTAGCAAAATCCTTATTTTATCTTACTTCTTACTTTATCTTACTTCTTATTTTATCCTCCCTTCTTTGTTAAAATTCTGCTTTTTTAATCCATTTCTTCAGATTGAAACCTTCTTGGCAAAATAATGTAAACCGGCGTCTGCGGCGAGATAGACCTTTCAAGCCCTCCCAAGGTGAGAAAATGTTATTTTTCCCTTTTATGTGTTGTGGTTCATGGGATAGTATTTGTCATCTTGTCACATGATAGGAATGACGTTCTCAATGTTGACATGCACCTTTTAGAAGCAGTGACTACCCCTGGACTATAGCCTTCACAGCACAGCCAAGCACTCACAGGCAGATGTGTTCCCAGACAAGAACATTCCCCTTAAAGTGCACCATCTCATTCTGATTTGTCACAAGGGTCAGATTCACACCAGAACGATCTTTCCTTTGGAAAGGCAAAGGCATAATTGAATTGCATTTGAATGCCCTTACCATATTTTGTACTGACACTTGAAAAGGCATGAGAAATTTGTTGAGTATTTCTTATGCACATGCACGTCGCACACACACACACACACACACACACACACACACACACACACACACACATCATTCTGGTTGGGAGGGTGTTGGAACAAATAATTTTCCTCTTTATGATGAGGATGGCTGCAGTGGGCTCATTGTGACACTAAACAGTCACAGATAATAAGAATTTTTACCTTTTCCTGAAGGTAAAAATTGAGGTCTCTGTTGAGGGAAACAGCTTAGGTTTCTTTCCTGAGGGAACCATCTCTCTTGTTGGTTCTATAGAGATGCAGGGAAGCTGCCATGAGGAGAATCTTGTATTTATTTCATCTTCTCAGGCCTAACCCTATCACCACTTCCTCCAGGAGGTGCACAGTGTCCTTTAAGATTCCTTTTTACCCAGCCTGCGACCTCATCTCTACAAAAAAGCCAAAAATTTAGCCAGGTGTGGTGGCATGCACCTGTAGTTCCAGTTACTTGGGAGGCTGAAGCGGAAGGATTGCCTGGACAAGGAAGTTGAGACCGTGGTCAGCCATGCTCGTGCTACTGCATTCCAGCTTCGGTGGCAGAGTAAGACTCCATCTCAAAAAAAAATAGAAATTTTTTTTACCTTCAAGCCTCACAATGAAACTCATTTTGTCCTTTCTCCTACCTACCTATCATCTGTCTATTTTTGACTGTGGGAGAAAGCACACAGGGTGATTTTCCTGCTGACCTGTTCCAAGCAGAATTATTTTGGCCTCAAGTGCCTAGTAGAGATAGTCTTACCTATTGAAAAAACAGACATTTCCAAGCAGTTTTAGAAAAAAAAAACCAAAACTTTTTCACACATGATCTTGGAATCTTCCTGGGAGAAATGTACCCAAGAACACAAAATTAGGAAGTTTATAATATTTAGAGGCTAATGATCCAAGAAGAGGTGGGTTTTTTTATGGAAGGGGGGTGATGTTTTTAATTTTTTTTTTTTTTTGAGTCAGAGTCGCACTCTATTGCCCAGGTTGGAATGCATGGTACACTCACGGTCTCCGCAGCCTCAACCTGCTGGGTACAGGCAATCTTTCTGCCTCAGCCTTCCAGGTAGCTGGAACTACAGGCATGGCCACCATATCTGGCTAATTTTTTTTATTTATTGTAGAGACGAGATCTCACAAAGTTGCCCAGGCTGGCCCCAAACCCCTGGAGTTAGGCAATCCTCACACCTTGGTCTCCCAAAGTGCTGTGATTACAGACTTGAATCACTGTGCCTGACACATTTCTGATTTTTTTTTCCATCAGTTCAATAAACCTACCCCGTAGAAGGACACTAAGTTAAAAGAGTGGGGGGTAGAAATTCAAAAACACATAGGAAAGGTCATTTCAGCTCTTGTCTGTTATACTTTGGAGCAAATCTTCTACAGACAAAAAAGTAAGAATTTTTACACATACAAAAGACAAGATCTCATTGTTATGATCAAAATGTATGCACAATGGACACCTGGCTACCTCATCTGATCATTTCTCCAAAGGGCTCTCAATTAATTTAAAGCCAAAAAGTTATTTTTATAATACTCCCTAAGTTTTAACATATTTGTATTTAAAAGTCAACCCAAGCCGGGCTCGGTGGCTCAGCCTGTAATCCCGCGCCTTTAGGAGGCTGAGGTGAGTGGATTGCCTGAGCCCGCGGGTTCAAGACCCACCTGGGCAGCGAGACCTCATCTCTACAATAAATTAAAAAATCAGCCGGGTGTGGTCGCGCACACCTGTAATTCCGGCTACTCGGAAGGCTGAGGTGGAAGGATCGCTGGAGCCCAGCAGATCGAGGCTGCGGTGGCCGGGAGCGGCCACTGCACTCTAGTCTGGGCAACAGAGTGAGACTCCAACTCAAAAAAAATAATAATAAATAATAAAAAAGTCAACCCATTTGCTTTGTATTTAGTTAGGCAGCAGTTTTTTGGTGAACATACCAGGAAACAGTATTGCTCAAGGCAGTGTATTCTGAATACACTGAGATTATTGATATTATTGAGATGGCATTGCAGCTATTCTGGAATGTCCGAGTACCAGCCTTAAAGATTTTCAAGCTAAAATTATTGTGCCCAAGGTTTAGGAGAAGAACTTTGGGACACCAGTGCCCATTTGTGCATTAAAGTAGATATAAATTATTTTCTAAGAAGCTTAATTCAGCTCATGAGTAATACTTTGACTCCTACTTGATCCTCTGTATAAAGATAGAAGATTTGTATGTACTTTGTTTCGGTCACATGGGTTTTGCTAGACTCCAGAAATTTCACAAGAGTGACTATCCTATTTCTGACCTAAGTTTCTACTAAGGCATAGTTCCAAATTTAATTAAAAACAGAGAACAATCTCAAAATCACAACTGCTCAATGTTCAGCAAAAGCTGAGTAAAGCAAAGTTTATGGAGGATAATTCAAAGAATGTGAACGAAACCCACGTAACCCTTCAAATATTCTCAATGTTTCCAGATTTGAATTGCCTTTGAGGCAAAGGCATTAGCCAACCATTAGCCACATGAAAGTGATCATATATCTCTCTTCTAGAGATCAGTAGGGAGACTGAGCATGATAGTGCCAAAAAATCTCTTATCTGGTGCATTCAGAGTGGTCTGGACATAGACGAGAATCCCATAAATGAGGGACCTCACAGGCAATTTGTTCCTCAGTTTAGCATCTGGGAGAACTGAACTTCTCCTGAACAACTGTTCCATTTTTGTTTTATAGATACTGTGATTGGTATATTACTATTGCGTGCTCACTAATATGCAGTCAATAGTAATATACTGATCACAGTATCTGTAAGACAAAATACCAAATATCACTAATACCAAAGAGTGTGAGATTATGGGGTAGGCATTTTATTGAATTGTATTTATTTTTTTAGTTTGGTCTCCCTCTATCACCTAGGCTAGAGTGCAGTGTCATGATCACCTCTCACTGAAGGCTCAACCTTCTGGGCTTAGACCATCCTTCTGCTTCAGCCTCCTAAGTAGCTGGGACTACAAGCACAAGCCACCATTCTCAGCTAATTTTTTTTTGCAGAGACGAGGTCTCACTATGTTGCCTAGGCTGGTCTTGAACTCCTGGGTTCAAGCACTCTTCCCCCCTCTGTCTCCTAAATTGCTGGGACTAGAGGCATGAGTCAATGTACCCCAGCTGTAGGATAGGCATTTTATATTTGTTTTATCCCGAGATCTATTTAAGATTTTTCTTCTTGTTGTCCTCTTTCTACCTCTTTAGTTGAGTTTCTTTTGCTGCATTGTGAGTAATCTGGCAAACCACTTTTGTGGAAAAGAGAGATAAATAAATAATGCCACTTAAGGGAAAGTTAAGACATTGTCCCAAAGTCTCAGAAGAAGAAAATGACTTATCCTATAACTCACTGGTAAAAATAAGAGGATAATATGCTTTGTTCCTCAAAAAGATTCAACAAGAAAATTTCTTGAAAGAGGAGCGGGTGACTATAGGAAAAACCAAGCTGAGATAAATACAGAGATGCAAATATTGCTAAAATAAGAAAATAACACAAGGAAAAATCTGATGAAAAGTGTAAATTTGATTTGATGCTGGGTATAAACTGCACAAATAATTTGCCAATTCATATCTGCACTGAGGATGATGCATGTGAGGTATTCTTTCAAAAGTACAGCTTAAAATGCAGAGCAAAAAAGATGAGAAAAAGCACAGAACACATATTTGAGATCAGAAACTAAAGGAAGAATGAATGCAGCAATAGTCAAAGATACAACTGAAGAAGAAAAGTTTCCACAAGAAAAATCACAACTCCAAGGGGATCATCAGAATACAGACAAAATCAGCAAGCAGAATCGACATCTAAATAAGCAGTCATATTTTTGAAAACTTAAATTCAAGAACAAGAGGGAAAATTATATAATTACTATTCAGAAAGAAGCAACAACCAGAATGCGCGCCTTTCTCTTTTCCAACACTTATTGAAAGAAACACAAAAGTGTGATAGTGATAGAATGTTAAGGTATAAAAAGCTCAAGAAGAAAGAATGCCATATAAAATCTGGATAGTATGTTTGTACCAAGACTCTCAGTCAGATGAGAAGTCAAATGATGTACATTGTGTGTCCTTTCTAAGAAGAATGGATCCTTCTCCTTGAAGATCTGTCCAGCTGACCTGGAAAAAAATGAAAAAACACCACCAAGACACATCATCATGTGCAAAAAGCTCAGCAGGGATCATTGAAACCAATGCAAAATTTGGAGAATGATAATTATTGTAAATACAATCACAGAATACGATGAGAAATCCTAGAACTATTGAAAAAATAGACTCAATTGGCAAAAATAAGCTGCATTAGTAGTTCCAATTAAAGAACAAAAACTTGGAATTCAGATGGAGCATAAAAAGTTTAGGACTCACTAAATTCTTGGCCATATGTTTTGTGAAAAAGTAAAATCATAAAAAATATTTGTTATGAATTGAAGAATTAAATAAATATTTTACTCATTCATTAAATATGTATTGAGTAAAAAAATAAGTAAATATAAGTTTCAGGATAAATTTAATATATTCAGATCTCTATAGAGTTTATTCAAGATTTTTCTACTTCCAAAAACTATAAAGGACACCAATAGAGAAATAATTTTTTCAATGGAAGAAAATAGAAAACAAAGGTAGCACTCTTATTAAGAATCTTAAATGAGATTATAGAAATAAAGATGAGTATGCCAATCATGACAATACATGCCAATAAGCTATCACTTTTCCATACCCCTCTATCCTTGGTCTCACAGAAAGATATTTGATCAAAGATACCAAAATCAGTATATATGGCTCTGACAGACAGCCATAACATAAAAAGCATTTTTAAAAAAAATTTTGTTTGTTTTGGTTCATTTTTAGGTACATAATTTAACATTTTTAAATATAAACACTATGATGGATTGAAGATGGTCACAAATTATTTGGCACTACTTTTCCACCAAGTGGTCTATTTCCCCAATCTTTCCCCAGTTGGGCTCAATTTATGACTTGCTTTTGACCAATAAAAGGCAGCAGATATTGATCAAAAGATACAAAATTTCAGTTAAGATAGGTAGAATAAGCCAGGTGCAGTGGCTTGCACCTGTAATCCCAGCACTATGGGAAAAGGAGGTGAGAGGATTGCCTAATTCCACAGGTTCGAGACCAGCCTGGGCAACATGGCAAGATCTCGTCTCTACAATAAATCAAAAAATTAACCAGACGTGATGGCACACATCTGTAGTTCCAGTTACTTGGAAGGCTAAAGCAGAAGGATTGCCTGAGCCTAGTAGGTTGAGGCTGCGGTGGTCATGAGTGTGCCACTGCACTCCAGCCTGGGTGACAGAGTGAGATTCCAGCTCCAAAACAAAAACAAAAACAAAATAGGTGGTATAAGTTAAAGAGCTTTATTGTACAATATGATGAGTATAGTTAATACAATGTATTGTGTTCTTGAAAATTGCTAAGAGTAGATACTGTATTTCCAACACACACACACACACACACACACACACACACACACACACACACACACACACATGGAAAAGTATGTGAGATAATACATATGTTCATTAGTTCAATTTAGCCATCCCACTGCATAGAGGCAACCCTCCTTAACCATGAGTTCCATATCTACAGACTCAACTAAGTACATCAAAAATATTGGGGGGATGGGGGAGCAATACAAAAAAAATACACCAGTAAAAAGAACACAAATAAAAATACAGTATAACAGCTATTGATATAGCATTTGCATTGTATTAGGTATTATAAGTCATCTAGAGATGATTTAAAGTATACAGGAGAAGGTGCATAAGTTATATGCAAATGCAACTCCATTCTACATAAAGGACTGAGCATTCAAGAATTCTGGTATCCCTGATGGACCTGGAACCAATCATCTGCAGATACGGAGGGACGACTATATACATATTTCAAAACAATATGTTATGCGTGATAAATATATACAATTTTTATTTGTCAATTAAATTTGACAGATTTATTTGTCAACTAAATTTACAAACAGCAGCAGGTATGTTCTGGGCCTTAGACTGGAGAAGCACCATGCTGTAAAGAGGCCCCAGAGGAGGGCACATTACATGGGAAGAGAGGCCATAAGGAAGAGAACTGAGGTACCCCAGCCTACACCACTTAAGAGAAAAGCTTTCTTGGAACTTCCAGCCCAGCCCAGCCCAGCTGCCAGCTCTGGGCACCCCAGGTGACACATGTGAGCAGAACTGTCCTGCTGAGTCCAGCCAACCCGCAGAATCATGAGAAAGAAGCAGGTGTGTTGTTTTAAGCCACTAAGTTTTGGGGTGCTTTATTTTAAAGCACTAGATGATAATGGAGACATACTTTTCCTTCTTATTAAATTGGTAAAGATTTTTTAAATGGTGATGAAAAAGAGTGCATCAAGATACCATCAGTCAGGGCCAGGTGTGGTGGCTCAAGCCAGTAATCGCAGCCCTTTGGGAAGCAGAGGCAAGAGGATAGCCTAAGCCCAGGGGTCCGAGAGCAGCCTGGGCAACTTGGTGAGACTTTATCTCTTCAATAAATTAAAAAATTAGCTAGGCACGGTGGCACACACCTGTATTCCCATCTACTCAGGAAACTGAGGAGGAAGGATCGCCTGAGCCCAGTCACTGGTTGAGGATGCAGTGACTGTGAGCATACCACTGCACTCCAGTGTAGGTGACAGAGTGAGACCTCCAACTCAAAAAAATAAAAATAAAAAAATATGGTCAGTCAAAATAAAAATGTTTACAACTATTCTGGCAAGCATTTTGGCAATAGTCACATTCACGGTTGCCATTTAATTCTTTTATGAGGGTGGACACCAAAAAATACAGAATGATCTTTTGGGGGAGGGCTGGCCCCCTCGTAGTACACTCTAAATTTGTTCCTCCAGATCAAACAGTCAACCAGAGTTTTTTGTCTGGAAGTTTTGTGAAGGTTGCATCATGATCTGTGGAAGAAGCATCCCAAGTTGTGGCAAACAGGTAACTGGTTCTTCCACCATGACAACTCACCTGCCCACACCATACTGAGTGTTCAGCATGACCCCCATACCCCACCCTCCCTATTCATCCCATCTTGCCCCGAGCAACTTTTGTTTCACAAGATGAAAAAAGTCCTCAAAGGGAAATGTTGTGCTGGTGTGGAAGAGGTGAAACAAAAAACAGCAGAAGCACTAAGAGGCATCAAAATGGACAAGTTCAAAAACTGTTTCCAGCAGTGGAAAAAGCATCTCAATAGGTGCTTTGCATCAAATGAAGAGTACTTTGAAGGCGACTGAAGTTTAAACTTGTAAGAATAAACACGCCAGGCTCGGTGGCTCAGCCTGTAATCCCGCGCCTTTGGGAGGCTAAGGTGAGTGGATTGCCTGAGCCCGCGAGTTCGAGACCCGCCTGGGCAGCGAGACCTCATCTCTACAATAAATCAAAAAATCAGCTGGGCGTGGTAGTGCATGCCTGTAATTCTGGTTTTGCGGAAGGCTGAGGCGGAAGGATCGCCGGAGCCCAGCAAGTCGAGGCTGCGGTGGCCGGGAGCGGCCACTGCACTCCAGTCTGGGCGACAGAGTGAGACTCCAACTCAAAAAAAAAAACAAAACAAAGCAAACAAACAAAAAGAATAAACACACTTTTTAAGATAAATAAATTCCTGTTGGGGGAGTCACCCCTCATACAATGGGTGTCATGCTAAGTGTTTTCCTATACTCATAGTGGACGGTCACAATGATCCTTTGAAGCGATCTCTATTTTTCATGTTTTGCAACAGGGAAGACAATGTTAAAAGGTTCACAGACTTATCCAGACCCGTGCTTAGCAGACAGGAGAGAGAGAGGATACTCACATCCAGACTGTAAGAGGCCTCCTGCTCTGAATACTCAGATCAAACAGCCTCTTCGTATTAAATACCCAATAATAAGAGAAATAGAAAAATAGTTAAATACATGACTGTGCAACCATATGATGGAATATTAGTGCAGTCATTTTTTAAAAGTTCAAAAGCAATTGATGATAGAAAAATTTGGTACATTTTAGTGCAAAGAGCAGGATACCATATAAATATTTGAATATGTATTTATACATATTGAAGGAAATTCAACAAAACTGAGTCGTTATCCCTGATGGTGGCATTTTATGACTTATTTTTAAACATTCTTATTTAAAATATCCACATTTCAAATAATTTGCATGCATTTTCTTCCACCACAAAAATATATTTAAAAGATTTTTCCCCGGTGGAGCAGAGACTAAAAGTGAGCTGGGCTTGGTGGCTCGGCCTGTAATCCCGTGCTTTGGGAGGCCAAGGTGAGTGAATTGCCTGAGCCTGCAGGTTCAAGACCCACCTCAGCAACTTGGGGAGACCTCATCTCTAAAATAAATTTTAAAAATTAGCCGGGCGTGGTAGTGCACGCCTGTAGTTCCAGCTACTTGGAAGACTGAGGCGGAAGGATCGCCGGAGCCCAGCAGGTCAAGGCTGCAGTGGTCGGGAGCGTGTCACTGCACTCTAGTCTGGGCAACAGAGTGAGACCCTAACTCAAAAAAAAAAAAAAGTGAATTAGACAAACAGTAAAGACTAGTATAGAGAATCCATTTCTGCTTAACTGAATTGGATTGATAACACAAGCAGGTAAGCAAATTTTGCACTTTTTAAAATTATTATTTTTGACATATAGAATGTATTAGTATTTTGATTTATTGAGTATTTTATATATTTTGCCTGTGGCAACAGCATTCATAAAACAATATTTAAAAACCATACACTGATTAATTATTATCAAGTATCTTTTGATATCTGCACTAAAGACTCATAGATGGTCTAAAGGATATATACATGGTTAATTCATGCAAGCATCACGGTGGACAAATCTCTTTGAATAAAGTAAACTTTTTAAAATTTTCTTTTCTTTTTTTCTATTCTTTTTTAGTTTAAAGTTGTGGAGTACAATTCACAATTAGAGTAAGCTTCTAAACTATTCCTGATGGCCTAAATGCAATGTGAAATAATGTTATTGTATATAAGACTTATACCTGAATTTTTAAATTTCTCCCTAATAAACATTGTAGTTAAGTACTAGTTATCAATTGGATGCAAAATTGTACTTTAATTTTTAATAAAGATTTAAACATTAATGCAAATAGTTTTGAACAAGAGGCATGCAGAAAAAATTTCACAAATTATTCTCTTCTAGGAAGCAAAAATCTGAGTCTTTCAACAACCAAATAACAAAATCAATCAATTAATCATATATTATATCATGCATATCTCTTGCATTTTATAGAAACCTAAACAAAAAGATTGAAACCATAAATGATCATTAAATGAAAACATCCCATTCCCCCAGTGTTTGAGCAGATTTTATTGTTCAGAATAACTGGCCGGGTGCAGTGGCTCATGCCTATAATCCCAGCACTTTGGGAGGCCGAAGTGAGAGAATTGCCTGAGCCCGCAGGTAAATAAAAAAATTAGCTGAAGCCAGGCTCAGTGGCTCAGCCTGTAATCCTGCGCCTTTGGGAGGCTGAGGTGAGTGAGCCCGCGGGTTCAAGACCCACCTGGGCAGGCGAGACCTCATCTCTACAATAAAATCA
>NW_007249324.1:248344-258754 GCF_000164805.1 Carlito syrichta | reverse complement strand
AAAAAAAAAAAAAAAAATTAGCTAGACTGGTAGCATGCACCTGTAGTTATGGCTACTTGGAAGGCTAAAGCAGAAGCATCGCCTGAGCCTAGCAGGTTGAGGCTGCAGTGACCGTGAGCATGCCACTGCTCTCCAGCCTGGGTGACAGAGTGAGACTACAACTCAAAAAAAAAGAAGCAGAATAACATGATAAAATAAATGTACCAAACACTGTTATTTGGCTGGAGGCTGTAAAAATTTCTATTTGCTCTTTAAGAATTCTCAGTTTATTTTATATTTTTAAAGAAACAACTCTGAAATTATTTCTATTTATAGTATCAATTATAGCGGACACTTCACTGCCACAGAGATTTGAAAAGTAACAACTGACATATTTCCGAATAGTTGCCAATTTATCACTGCTGGAGAAAAACATACCATAGGGGACAATGAGTGCCTCACCTCTGAAACGAAATCAAGTAGTTCATACAGCCAGCAAGAAAAGACCTTCCCATATTAACTGCAAGAAAGGGCCTTCCACTTGATCAGCAAGAAAGCACATTCCCACATTAACAGCTTCTCCAGCTTGGTCAGCCACATAGAGAGAGAAGTGTGCAGCAGTTAGCTGTGAGTTTGAAGTTCATCTACCCACTTCCAAACTTCTCTGTGACTCAAACAGAAAAAGCCTGAAAAAGTGAGCAAGCCTGCAGGTCACATCTCCTGAGCTCAGATCTATTTGTGAACATATCTGTAGATTCTCAGTGGAGCAGAGAAATGAAGTAAGTTTAGCAAATTTACATTCAAGCTAGTAAGAATGTATATCAGGAGATATCTGCAATAGTCAAATTCACAGAGATGGAAGGTAGATTGGTGGTTTCTGGGGCAGAGGGAGGGGGAAAATGGGAGTTATTGTTTATTGGGTACAGAGTTTCAGTTTAGGAAGAAGAAAAAGTTCTGAACTCTAAACTCTGTAGTACTGAGTGATCTATCACAGAAACAAAGAATTGAGCCAAATGTTTTCACTCATAAGCAGACCTTGAACAATTATTGTAATACTGTAAGAAAAGGATTGGCAGTAGCGGAAATTTGCAGGTGGCGGTGGGAAGAAGTGGGATTGGTAGTAGTGGGAATCAACCAGGGAGGAGGGGGTAGACCTCATCAACAAGGGTACCTGCACAATGAACATCTGTATACCTATCCCTGAATTGTACCCCACATTTTTAAAATTAAAAATTAAGAAAAAAGAAAGTTCTGGAAATGAATGGTCATGATTGGTGTACAACAATGTGAATGTACTTAATGTCACTGAACTGTATACTCAAAAGTGACTAAAATGGTAAGTTTTATGTTATGTACACTTTACCACAATAAAAAACAAATGTAAAGTGAAAGAACAAATATGTTTGAAAAATTACTTCATGCTGCTTTATTCTATTCCACCACAATTTCTTCTATTTTGCACAATTACATTTTTAGTACGAACAGTTGCACCAGGTGTGGTGACTCATGCCACTTTTGGAGTCTGAGGTGAGAGGATGCTTCAGACTAGCCTGGTCAACATAGCAAGACCTTGTCTCTACAAATGATCAAAAGTACCGAGCATGGTGGCATGCACCTGTAGTTCCAGACTTGGGAGGCTGAGGCAGGAGAATTGCTTGAGCCCTGAAGATCAAGGTTGCAGTGAGCAATGATTGTGACACTACCTCCAGCGTGGGTGACAGAGTGAGACCCTGACTCAAAAATAATAATATTAATAATTAATACTTTTTCTTCCAATAACTTCCTCAATATTTTCATTTATTTAAATCTAGATTTTTTGAAGTATTTCCAAATAAAAAGTGTCATCTAGCGGTAACACTCTCAGACTTCAGACAGCAGACCCCTGAAGTCTAATGAAGTTTCTATGAACTGGATTTGTCAGATACAACCTGTAGAGTGACAGTCAGTTCCACACAAGCAATCTTTTCCACAGTGGAAATCATCTTTTTAAATTATCAAGATAATCAAGAAACAGTCTAATTATTGCCATACTCTCAATTGATCATACTATCTGTCCTCTCCAAATAAAATTACAATAGTTAGCCTCTAATGTTGTAGAGTTTACATTTCTGAAGCAAGCAGATTTCAAGAGCAACTAGAAATTGTTTTTGCTGCATTTTTCTTGCTGCATTTTTCTTGCTGCCCATCCTTACTTAGATGCTTCATTTGCTGGGAATCTCAGATTCTGCCTCTCTCCCAGTCTTACCTGTTCTCCCGACTTTCCCTGTATGTTTTAGCAACAGCTGCTTGAAGCTGACCTCTAGCCTCACCCCACCTTGATATGTCTCACCTCCACACCTTGTTAGTGTTGCTTTCCACCTGGAATTTTGCTAATCCCTCCATCCCCAGTAAACACATAAACAGAAACTTAGCAAACCTCTGCAGAAGGCTGAAACTCCCCTCAAATATCACACCACCCTGGAAATCTTTCCTTTTTTTTTTTTTTTTTTTGAGTCAGGGTCCCACTTTGTCGCCCAGGCTGGAGTGCGGTAGCACAACCACCACTCACTGAAGCCTCACCCTCCTGAGCTCAAGCAATTGTCCTGCTTCAGCCTCCTGAGTACACCTCCACACCCAGCTGATTTTTTTACTTTTTGTTAAGATAGGGTCTGGCCATGTTGCCCAGGCTGATCTCGAACCACTGGGCTCAAGTAATCTCCAGCCTCAGACTCTCAGAGTTCTGGGATTATGGGCATGTGTCCCAGCCAGACCAGTGGAAATCTTCCTTTATCTTCCCCACTCCAACTCTCCAAGACACACAAACCCAGGGATATTTCAAGCTGAATGAGAAAACACCCCTCTGGGCTACTAAGAGTTCTGTCTCTTATTATACTCATTACACGACATTGCATATATCTGTGTCTTGTATCTTGTGTTCATCTCCCCCCAGCCTCACTCTCCTTACTTAACCTATAAGCTCTTAAAGCAGGGGTCCCCAACCGGTCAGCAGCGTGTTAGGAACCAGGCTGCTCAGCAGGAGATAATTGCAGGCGACGTCCGCCTCCTGCCAGATCAGCGGCCCGACCATTATTTTATTTACCATTCCTGTCCACGCCTGTTTTTTTTTAAATGGTGAATTGTATAATTATTTCGTTGTATATTAAAATATAATAATAGAAATAAAGCGCATAATAAATATTATGTACTTGAATCATCCTGAAACCATCCTTTCCATCCCATCCATGGAAAAATTGTCTTCCTGGAAACCGGTTCCTGATGCCAAAAAGGTTTTGGGCTGCTGTCTTAAAGGACAGAAACTGTACCTCATTTATTTTGTGTACCCCAACACCTAGCGGTGCTATCAGAGATTGAGGAATGATTGATCAAATAAGAAAAATGAACTTATGAATGCCATGAATATGGGTCTGTGCAGATGGTAGAGCAGAAAATGACATGGTCCCTTCTCCTAGTGTATGAATAGTTCACTTGGCGATCATCTAGCTTAGGTCCTTTACATGTCTTGTTGTTCCCACCACAACTTGCTACATAAACAGTCTTGGAATGTTCAGCCACCGTTGTAGAATTTGTATCTGTTGCTGGGACATTTGTTTTATTTCAGGATCTACTTTGTTAACTCCAAAGTGAATTAGTTTTAATACACAAATTCCAGCTGAATGTTGTTCTAATAACAAAGTTCATCAGACGGAGACATCCTTCAAAGGTACAAAGAGTTAACTGTGTAATTTTCTTAATAAGACTAAAAAGGCAGTGCATCATTTTTTTCTAACTATGGCATGCTCTGTGATACCATGTAATTTGGGGGTATCTATACTTTGCTCAGAAAAGAAAAAACAATACCTAGTTTCTTTTTAAAACTATATTTGCTGCCAGGAAAAAAAAAATCATTTGCTCTGTCACAATTATGGCAATAAATCTTACAGTGAAGACATTTAATGATGGCTACAAAGCTTCCTTTATTTTACCTTACAGAGACAAGTCTTAGGCTTACTAAGCATGTCAGGAAAGGTAAAGAATGGGTACATTTTAGTTTCACAAATGCTTGTATGAGAATATGTTGTTAAAAAGAAATACCTTTCTGGTCCTAAGTTTGTGTGGCCTAGGATAAGATTTCTGCCTTCTCTATATAATAAATCAATTGGCTAGGCATGATGGCTCATGCCTATAATCCCAGCAATTTGGGAGGCTAAGGTGGGAGGATTGCTTGAGCCCAGGAGTCCCAGACCAGCCTAGGTAACATAGTGAGACTTCATCTTTACAAAAAATAAAAATAAAATAATTAGCTGGGCATAGTGGTGTGTACCTATAGTCCCAGCTACTTGGGAGGCTGAGGCAGAAGGATCGCCTGAGCTCAGGATGTCGAAGCTGAAAGAGGCCATGATCATGCCACTGCACTCCAGCCTGGGCAACAGAATGAAAACCCCACTTAAAACAAACAAAAAGTCCCATTATATTCAGAAGGAGATGATTTAGAAATTAATCTATTGGGTTACTGAAGTCATCGAAATAAATTTGTAAGGTTTTTATGTTTTGTTTTAAGTAGTTGCTGTAGTTGTTGTTTTGAGTTGGAGTCTCACTCTGTCGCCCAGACTGGAGTGCAGTGGCCACTCCCAGCCACCACAGCCTCAACCTGCTGGGTTCCAGCGATCCTTCCGCCTCAGCCTTCCAAGTAGCCGGAATTATAGGCGCGCACTACCATGCCCAGCAGATTTTTTGATTTAAACTTATTTTGCATAGGAAATAGATGCTCACAGTATAAAATTCAAAATGTCTTGAGAAGAATGTCCTCTCCCACCTTGGGCTCCCTGCCCTACCTCACACCCTCTCTGATGTGACTAATTTTATGAGCTTCTTTTATAATATTTCAGAGGTACTATATGTAAAACACATGTAGACATGTGTTCTTAATATGTTTTGGGATCATTTTATACCAATACATACCGAGTTTGTTTTGATAGCTGCATAGTGGTCCAACAGATGGTTAAAACAAAATGTGTGGTCTGTTACATATTAAGAAACAAATGTTATTACACATCAAGGGGTATCCTTGGAATATATGTCCTTTCACATACAAGAAATTATATACATAGCTTAAACGAATAGAGATGAACTTCTAGGTCAAAGGATATGCACCCTTTTATCTTAGAGCTTGTCAGCCATTCCCCACAAAGGTTATACTGTTTCACACTCCCACCAATATGTGTTCTTGGAATGTCATAGTCTCACCAGAGTATGTTACCAAAATCAATCTTTGCCAAAATTAAAGGTTAAAAAATGTCCCCAGGCATTATAAAGTATAGAGAGATCTTTCTTTTTTTTTCAAGACAACCATTTGAAAGTTTTTTTAAATGTGAAAATATTCTTATTTAGCATATTTCAGCTAAATTTGATGACTGAGATCATGAAATGGTTTACTTCTCATCAAAAAAGGCATTTTCAGATTTTACATGAAGAGAATTCAGGCATGAGGGATCTGAAGAACAGGCTGAAAAAAAAAAAAGAGAAAGGAGTTTGAAGCCCTCCTCCCACATTTTTTTTGAGTCGGGGTCTCACCCTGTCACCCAAGCTGTAGTGCAGTGGCATACTCATGCCCACCATAGCCTCGCCCTGCTGAACTCAGGTAATCTCTGTCTCAGCCTTCCAAGTAGCCGGGACTACAGGCATGCACCAGCATACCCAGCTAATTTTTATATTTATTGTAGAGACGAGGTTTCACCAAGTTGCCCAGGCTGGTCTCAAACCCCTGGGCTCAGGCAATCCTCTCACCTCCACCTCCCAAAGTGTTGGGATTGCAGCTGTGAGCCACCATGCCCAGCAAGCTCCTGCCAAAACCTCCATACCCTGGCTTGTCTTTCCTTACTGTTCTCCCATCTTCTCCCAGTTTAATAAAGAGACTATTTCGTTTAAGTTTCCTCTTTTTCTAAGTGGGGTCTTTAAAGTATAGTGAATGATAAAACCTAAAGTCTTTGAAATTTAAGGGCAAGTTCAACTCCTAAGAGACAGGACATTCATGTTTTCCTTTTAAACAGTTTGCCAGATCATCCTCTATGTTAATTCTCCTCTGCAGTTGAATTTTAATTTATTTCATTCTCTGCTTCCTTAGGAAAGAAGCCTGTTCCTTGAATCTGTGACTTGCATGCTTACTTATCTGAAGCCCAGTACAAATTAATGTAATCTTTGATTACATGTTAGTCACTGTCATTGTGGTTAAGTACTGAGCAGTACACAGACAGCATTTCCTAAAGACACGCACAAACACACACCACACACAAACACATGTGCCCTGTGGTTTCTCTTTGACAGATATGGCAAGTTGTTCATTCTGTTGCAGCTATAAAGAAGGCAGTCAACACTCCTAAGTAAAATACAAGTATTCATTTCATCTTCTCAATTGAAAAGAGAGAACAAAACTAAGTTACAGCAAAAACTTTGCACTAGGATTCTTAGATTTGGCCATATATTTATATGTGAGCAACAATGTAAGAGCTATTTATGTTTGGCCATTTCTAAATATGGAAGTAAAATATTGGGGACAGTGGCAGAGTCAATGGAAAGAGTATTGCAAACTAATATTTAAATATTACATTCGGCCATAAATAAACTCTAAATTAAGGTTTACACTTAAACAGAAAACAAAACAGAAAATCAAGTAAAAAGAAAAAAAAGTTTCAGTGGATTTTCAGCATAAGCACCTCTGAGTAAAACAAATGTAATAACAATATCTTTAATAAAGATAATCAGGAAGTCAGGTTATTCCACACCGTCTGAATAATTCACCACAGTGCTAGAACTTTCATTTGAGTTTTGCTTTTTGTCAAACACAATGTGTGCTGGGGTTAAGCATATTCTAATTAAGGATACTGTCACACCCATTGCTATTAGGTATCTTTATGTTTTACATACAAGAAAAAAGCCAAGGACTTTTGAGAAAACTGTTAGGCCAGAGGTGAGAGCAAAAGGAAAATTTTAGTTGCAAAGCAAAAAAAAACTTACAATGCAGACAAGGGGAGGACAGTCACGGTGGCCCACACCTGCAATCCCAGTACTTTGGGAGACCAAAGCAGGAGGATCACTTGAGGCCAGGAGCTCAAGACCAGCCTGAGCAAAAAGATAGCAACACCCCCATCTCTACAAAAATAATTACTTAATAATTAGGGAGGTATGGTGGCATATGCCTATAGTCCCAGCTACTTGGGAGGCTGAAGCAAAGGGATCACCTGAGCCCGGGAGGTTGAGGCTGCAGTGAGCTGTGATCGTTGTGCCACTGTGCTACATACAGCCTAGATGACAGAATGAGACTCCAATTTAAAAATAAATAAATTAATTAAATAAACAGATGGGCAGGCAGTACAAAGCATGCAAAAGCACTAACCAAAGATGTGTTGGCAAGGTTTCTGGGAATAAAAGTTAAAGAAACTAAAGTGCTAAGAAGGACAAAGGGCAAAAGGACATGTTGATAATGTGAATGAAATGTCAGGGCCTGTAAAGAGAAACTGTTTTATTTTTTATTTTATTTTTTTATTTTTTGAGTTGGAGTCTCACTCTGTCACCCAGACTGGAGTGCAGTGGCCGCTCCCGGCCACCGCAGCTTCGACCTGCTGGGCTCCAGCGATCCTTCCGCCTCAGCCTTCCAAGTAGCCGGAATTACAGGCATACGCTACCACGCCCAGCTGATTTTTTGATTTATTGTAGAGATGAGGTCTCGCTGCCCAGGCGGGTCTCAAACCTGCGGGCTCAGGCAATCTACTCACCTCAGCCTCCCAAAGGCGCGGGATTACAGGTTGAGCCACCAAGCCCGGTTGAGAAACAGTTTTGAGAAGAAAGAACACAAGAATATGTAGAGAATATAAAATAATAGTAATGCTAACAGTTTGGCAGGAAGAGTCTATATTTTGACTCCCTTTTTAGATGGGGATGACCTCTCAGAGGGCAAACATTGTTCTAAAACAATAACTCTTCCGGTATGGTCCCAGTCAGGCCTCACTGCCCTCAGTTTGGGGAACTTTTCAAAAATGCAAATATTCCCAGACCTTGGAATATTTGGGTCGAGGTTCCAGAAGTCTATGGCCTGTGAGCCCTCCAGGTATTCTGACATAGGTACAGGTTTGGGCCCTGCTGTCCTACTGCGTGTTGTCTTGGTCTATCAGAATCCCTGTCAGAATCAGAATGCCTCCAATAAGCCCTCTCAGCTTATTGTCTACAGGCCCCAGGGCCTTCTTCACCTTGGCCTTCTACTTACAGCAGGAGGAAACATGCAGAGAAACCCTTCCCTTTTGTAGCACGCCTTGAAAACAATCACAGTTCATAAAGCGGTGTTTTTCTTCTTGCTGTACCAGAAATCTGCTCTTCACTTTATTGATTAGTCTCTGAGGGATGAAAACGCTTTCTTTCTCTGCATTTGAAAATGATATTCACTATGTCTATTTTCTCTTGATTATGTCAGTGTGAGGCAATTGCCATAATAAACACAAATTCCATGTGGGAATCTGGAAAGAGGGGTGTCTTCTGGATACAAAGCATTTAGGAAGTATATGTACCCTGCCCATGTACCATAGACACCATTGTGGCTTTTCTATTGTTACTTCATGTAGTTGTTACAGTCATGGTGAATATTTACTGGGACTAAGCACTGTGTTGAGAAAAACCTACTGAACCCTCCCAGTAGGTCTGTGAGGTAGGCGCTCTTGTAATTCTCATTTTTATAGCAAAACTTTAACATAAGGAGAGTAAGTAACTTGCTCAGGATTCCATTGAATAAATAAGTGGTAGAAAGGACTCTAGCTACTTCTGATGCCGGACCTCATGCTACCAGCCACCAAGGTCTGTCGCTTCCTGTACCCTTTATCTTTATCAGACACTCCTACAGGTCTTGATTGTGCTCTTCTTAGTTCCACCACCCATTCTGTTCTGGGGTTTTGTTCTCAACTAACATCGACCAAGAAGCAGAACACAATCTAAGTAACCTCTTCTCATCTATTCCTCCTCTTACCCTGAAAAAAGGTATGTGGAGTATATAGTTTTAAGTATTTCATTGGCACCACAATGGGAAGACCAAACACCTAAAACTGACAAACATGAGAAAGGTAGCATCTTTAATACTAAGATTTATTTTTATTTTTATTCTTTTGAGTGTCTCACTGTGTCACCCACTGCTGGAGTGCAGTGGCATGATCAAAGTTCACTGCAACCTTGACCTCCTGGACTCAGGTGATCCTTCTGCCTCAGCCTCCTGAGTAGCTGGAACTACAGGTGCTCACCATCACACCCAGCTAATTTTCTAATTTTTGAGTAGATCACTGACTTGGGGATGAAGACACAACACCAAGAAGGTAGGAATAATGAAGACAAACTTCTCCCACCTCATAGTCTTAACTAGGTCTCCCCCCAGATAGAAGAGGAATAATTGGTCATTGGTTGCTGTTAAATAGAGATACAAATTTTAAAGTGTGCTGTCATCCAGCAGAGAGCGAGATCAAGAGTGAATAGGATACAGGCCAGTTAAATCTGAAGTTGGAAAAAAAAAAAAAAGAGTAAAAGAGTCTTAGTTCTTATGAATTACAAATAGAAACCAAGGTGAAAGCTTATCACCTCCAGGAGGATCAGGGAGTCATGACACTTGGGGATGGACAAGCATCAGGATACCTGTGGATGAAGAGTCAGGAAGGCAAGCCCAGTTAAGCAGCTATGGGGGTAGAAGGGACAGCAGGAAATGAGCTGAAAATTTATTCCCTACTCTGCTCCACGCAATCTGTAGCATCTTGGACATACAAGGCAACCCCTCTGAGCCTATTGGCTCATGTTAAAAATGGATATCATAACCCTTATCCTACTTACCTCACAGGAAAGTGTGACAAGCCAAGATCAGAATGAGATACTAATAAAATAATATACAACTTTTCTTGATTTTCTCTTTAATTATACTGTAAAGTAAGCCACTTCAAATTCATTTTTGAAGAAGGATGTATTTGTATGGTTGGAAGGGTAGGTAGAGAGCTAGATAAACAAGGAAATTACTATCATGTGCTACCATGTGAGTTCCTAGAAATAGGAATCACACCTTAATCAGTATTTTATCCCAAGAATCTATCATTTCATATATTATAAAATGTTGGTTGAATGAATAGATGAACATACCCCCAAAAATGAAATGTTACTGATATTTTTAGAGTGAACTTTGGAGAAGTTGTCAGTGGCCTTCCATACCTTTCGGTGGATAGAAATATGAAGTCATAGAATTCATTGACCTGTTTTATAAGTTAAAGCTGATCTAGCAGGGAACAGTGACACATGTCTGCAGTCATAGTCACTCAGCAGGCTGAAGCAGGATTACACGAGGTCAGTAGCTCGAGGTCAGCTTGTGCAGCATAGCAAGATCTATCTCTAAGAGGAAGGAAGGAAGGAAGGAAGGAAGGAAGAAAGGAAGGAAGGAAGGAA
>NW_007249324.1:246177-248266 GCF_000164805.1 Carlito syrichta | reverse complement strand
GAAAGAGAGAGAGAGAGAGAGAGAGAGAAAGAAAGATAAAGAAAGAAAGAAAGGGAAAGAAACTGGTCCAGACTATGCTTCGATATTAAATAGCAGATTGTCTGGCTTCTTGCTTCTCAGAGTGTACTTCCTAGAGCAATATCAGTCTGTAACTGTTGCTGGTTTGTGACCATAAAAGTACAGAAATTGAGAGCAGGCATTTAGAAATTTAATACGTATAAAATCTTTTTAAAATTGGCTTGTATGTTTGTTTATTGATTGATTGATTGAGTTGGGGTCTCCCTCTGTCACCCAGCCTGGAGTGAAGCGGCATGATCACAGCTCACTGCAGTCTCAACCTGCGAGGCTCAGGCGATCCTTCCACCTAGGCTCCCCCACCCTCCAACCCTAGTAGCTGGGGCTGCAGAAGCACGCTACCACACCCAGCTAATTTGTTTGATTTTTTTGTAAAGACCAGGTCTCACCAACTGGTATCAAACTCCTGGGAACTCCTGGGTTTAAGCAGGCCTCCCAAAGTGCTAGAATTGCAGGCATGAGCCACCAAGGCCCAGCCTTTATTTGTCTTTTTAATTAACTGTGCTATTAATTCATTTATTGTATTTTATAAAAGTATTGGTATGATAAGAAGTATATGATAGATTGGGGTGAGGGGTGAATAGTCCTTTATTACAGGTAGTCTGAGAAGCACTGGCCTGGTTTATTGCCTTAGGGCTGTCATTAATCTCTCCTTTCAAAAATTATCAATATAATACTCAAGATAGTATATCCATAGACACCCTTAGACTTTTTATGATTCCTGTAAATTAAAATCAGTTTAAGAACTGGTAAGAAGATCTGGTTTAGATAATTACCAGACTGCTTAATCCAGGGAGAATAAGAACTTGATGTCTCATGTTATCATGGAACAATGCCAAAGCAGCCCAGTTTTGAGCCCAACACTTCTACCTATTAATGGCATGACCTTGGGTGAGGAAAAACTCTTTGAGATAATTTTGCTATTAGTAAAATGGGGATAATTTTTTCTATATTAAAGGATTTAGGATTATTTTATATTATAGGATTAAATGGTCCTGCAGAGGTAGCTTAGCATGGGATCTGACACTTGGGAGGACTCACTAATTCTTGGTATTATTACAGTTGTTTATGTTGGCAGATCCTCTGGGAGAATAAGTGAGCCTCGGGAGGGAGTTGGGAAGAGGCCAGGATCAATAGATTCTGATGGCGGAAAGTGACACAGATGCTGGCAGACTGTTTCATCTCAGATAGCCCTGACCATGGCTCAAGTAGATCAACGCTTCCCGCCTTTAATTGCATGTACAGCCCTTGGGTATCTTAGTAAACTGCAGAACTTAGAAGATCTGGGGCCTGGGATTCTACATTTCTAACAAGTTTCCAGATGAGATGGATACCGCAGGTCTGACTCTAGTGGGTAAGAATCATCTGTAGGATATGCTCAGGTGCAGATTGCTGGATTCCACTCCCAGAGTTTCTGGTTTTAGTAGGTCTTAGGTGTGGTCTGAATTTTTGCATTTTCAACAAGTTCCATCAGCATTAGGTGGTGGTGTTTCTACTAACTTGGGAACCATGCTTGAAGAACCATTGCTCTGGACTATAAGACAGATATTTTGGCTTTTTCATTGACCTTAAACAAATAACATGACTTGCCTCTGTTTCCTTGTCTATAACATGAGGATAAACTGAATGATTTGTAACATCCCTTTCAGATAATGCTTCCATTTCTGCTGGAAGTTGCTTCAAAATAAAACTAGGATACACTGGTAATTGTAAAATTAATGTAAATACTTTTTTTATTAAACCCAAAATGTTTCCTTTATTCAAAAATGACTGATCCCATCGAAAGAAAATGGAATTAAAAAAATGTGGCACATATATACAATGGAATGCTACACAGTCATAAAGAAGTACAAAATTATGGACTTCACAGCAACCTGGATGGACTTAGAGTCTATAATACTGAGTGATGTGTCACAGAGACAAAGAACCCAGTATCGCATGTTCTCACTCATAAGCGAACCTTGAACAACTATTGTAATACTGTAAGAAAAGGATTGGCAGTTGTGAAAGCTGC
>NW_007249324.1:182660-246140 GCF_000164805.1 Carlito syrichta | reverse complement strand
CAGAAGTGGGAAACTTCAGGGCACACCTCATCAACCCTTGTACCTGCATAATGAACATTTGTATACCTAACCCTGAGTTGTATCTGACATCTTTAAAATTAAAAAATAAAATGACACAGATGTACCTAGGAAAGATCACTCATCTGCAACCTTCTTTACCCTATCAGGATGTGGTAAGGCTGGTTTGGATTGATATTATCTTTTTAATAAAACCATTTGTGTGTGTGTATGTGTGTGTGTGTGTGTGTGTGTGTGTGTGTGTGTTTTGGTTTGGTTTTCAGAAATAGGACATCACTCTCATTTTGGCTGCATTGCAGTGGCACAATCATAGCTCACTGCAGCCTTGAACTTTTGAGTTCAAGGGATCCTCCCACTTCAGCCTCCCAAGTAGCTAGAACTACTGGTGCAAACCACCACACCTGGCTAATTTGCATGTTTTTCTGGTTGTTTTCGGGCAGACATGGGGCCTTGCTATGTTGCCCAGGCTGGTCTCAAACTCCTGGACTCAAGCAATCCTTCTACCTCAACCTTCTAAAGTGCTGGGATTACAGGCATGAGCCACTGCACCTGGCCAAACCATTGATTTTGAACCTGGAAATCTTGAGACTTCTTCTTGTTCTCATAAGAAGCCTGAGAGAGAGAGAGTTTTTCTTTTTTGAGTTGGTACATTTCAGGTTGGTATTCATGTTATCAATTAGGGAACAGAAACTATACCGAGTACTTGATGTGAATTGTCTTATTCAGCCTTCACAGCAAACACGTGAAGTAGTTATTAATCTCATTTTTCTAATTAGAAAACTAAGGCTCGGAGATTTTAAGCTAGTTACCCCGATTTCTACAGGTAGTAGTGATGGAGCTAAAATGAATGCCCAGCCTAGGGATGACAGAGTCAACACTCAACCACTGAACTACAATCATGCAGAAAAAAGCAGAACAGAGAAAAATAGGGGCCAAGGGGAGTCTGTCCGACACTTTCAGGGGCACTATTTATGCTGCAAATAATCCTGTTTTTTCTACTTATTCAGTCCCTGGTAATGGAGGATGATGACAGAGTCAGAAATCAGGCTGAGTCTAAAAGACGCCAAACACAAAAGAGTACATATTCCATGATTACATATCAATATGGAGTTCAGGAATATTCCAAAGTAATCTATAGTGACAGAAGTTAGAGGAGTGATTAGCTTTGGAGAAATGTGGACCAAACTGGGGCAGAGGGAAACTTTCCCGAGCAATGAAAGTATTGACCTGAGTAATGGTCACCAGGGTATACGCATGCAAAAACTCATTGAACTGTACATGTGAGATGTGGGCATTTACTGCATGTCAATTACACCTCAGTAAAAAGGCACATGGGACTGAGAGTGGTGGCTTATGCCTATAATCCCAGCACCTTGGGAGGATGAGGTGGGAGGATGGCTTGAGCCTAGGAGTTTGAGAATAGACTGGGCAACATAGCAAGTCCTCATCCCTACAAAAAATAATTTTAAAAAATTAGCCACGGTGAGCCGTGATCATGCCACTGTACTTCAACCTGGGTGACACAGTGAGACTGTGACTTAAACAAACAAATAAATAAGTAGAACATAGGAGCAAAATATATATTCAGTACACACACACACATATATATATACTGTCTTTTCCAATAATATCCAACCATCAATTTGTAATTCCTCACTTCATTTCTTTTTCTTTTTCTTTTTTTTTTTTTTTTGAATTGGAGCCTCACTCTGTTCCCCAGGCTGAAGTGCAGTGGCACGCTCACGGCCACCGTAGCCTCGACCTGCTGGACTCAAGCAATCCTTCCACCTCAGTCCTCCAAGTAGCTGAAACTGCAGGCACGCAGTACCATGCACAGCTAATTTTTTTTTTTTTTTTTTATTGCAGAGACAAGGTCTAACCAAGTTGCACAGGCTGGTCTCAATCCCCTGGCCTCAGGCAATCCTCTCACCTTGACCTCCCAAACTGCTAAGATTACAGGCTTGAGCCACTGTGCCCGGCCTCCTCACTTCATTTCTAAAAGCTAGTCAGAATTTAGCACCCCACTTCACAGACAGATTAAGTGAGGCTGAGAGAGAAATCTATAGCATGTAACAGGTTTTGTAGTTCTCAATCTACTTCATAACTTTATACTAATTAGAGAACAGCAACAATGCAAGCTTTAACACCTTAGGTCAGATACATTTGTAAAAAGGTAATATTCGGTATAAAATGTATCACCCCAAATCATAAATTATGTTCCTTCAATGGCATGTGATTTTATGTACTACATGGGGGACAGATCTAAAGGGATTTCTTTATTTTTTATTTATTTTTTTCAGAGAAACGGCCTTATTTGCTGATTTTCCACTCACCCGGACTTCCCTAATCTTGGTCTGTGGTGATATGTTCCCTCATTTCTTTGTAACATTATGGAAGATAATTCCCTAAGATAATCCCATTTGCTATGTCCATCCATTCGTAAGGTCACTTAATTTAGAGTCCTCACTAAGTACCACTCTAAAGTTTAATAATTTTGTTGGCACCAGCGTCCCCTCATTCCTCCTCCAATATAGTTTGTGTAATCTATTCTTGTTATAACTCATCCCACTTCATCTGCCCATAAACTGCAGTCATGATATTTCATGATATTGCCAGCACCATATAATTTACAAACGGCCTCGCATACCTAAAGATCTGTTTAGAAAGAAAGAATAAATTGTTGCAGAGAAAGCTCAGTGAAACAAGTGGAATTGGGAAGTTTCATTAGAGACAGCCCAAAGAAAGAGATTTTTATAGTGGTAGTTCCTTATTCTTCGACAGGGAGCAGACACTTACAGGGGGAAATAAAGCAGGCAGCTGTTTTGTGTTCCTAATTAAATTGTTTGCCACCAGTGGCAAAACAGAATCTTCCACTTTTAAACAGGCCACATCAAGATAACCAGCATTAGCACATTAAACCTATTTCAGTGCAAAGAGGAATAAGAACTATTCTCTAAGAAAGGACTGCAAGCTTAAGCAAATAAACAAGCAAATACATGTACTGCACCCCTTTGAAGTACATTTTATATATGAGATGTCTACTTTGAATGGTGAAATCAGCAAAAACCTCGAATTCACAGGAGGCAACATTTGTATCCAACCTGCTCCACAGTATCCAGATGTCAGGGAGATTGTGAATAGTCTATAATTCTCCAAGCTCCAGAACAAGAATCCACTTTCTCTCCCCACACCTTGATGTACCATTCCTATTAAATGTAACAGGAATTACAAAGCATAAGAGAAAAAAAATACATCTGTCTCCACATTAGAATTGTGGACTGAATTTTCTATTCTCATTGCCTGGGGTTTCATAGAAATATCTGCATGATCTTTAAATGTACTGGAAAAATAAAACATTCACTGCATACTCCTTCCCTTCATTTTCTGTTTTGGGATTGTGCAATACTAATGCTAGTTTAAAATATTCTTAAAGTAGTAATTTTCATAGAAAATTCTAGAACCGTCACATGTCTAACACAGCATTGAGAGTTTCCCAGGGAAAGAAGTAGTTCTTTTATCTATGGTCTTCTGTTCACATTATAAATGAAAGGTAATAAACAGACAATGCTATGATTCAAATGATATTTAGAAATGCATATTTTAAGATATATTCAGATGTTTTAAGAGTTAAACAATTCCCTCCCTTCATGAAAATTGCAGAATCAAATGGCAGGGGAGGCCATAGTTCCCTGTAAGGGCTTACTTTCTAATGCTGCTACCTGATTTCAGTTCCCAGACAAGAGATCAGCCTAAATAAATAAATATCAAGCAAATACACAACAACAACAAAAACCCTCACATGAACATAGGAACCTCCCGGTGCTTAAAGATAAAACTCCTGCCAGGATCTCACAGACTCTCTAGTCTGGTATTATTATTTATCTTGAACCTAAGGGATAAGATATGGCTAAGGAATATAATCTCATTTGACGGAAAAGAGGATGAGATCAGATACTTTTATGAACACATTTGAAGCCTGTGTAATCACGTCAGAAACCTAGATGTGATTGAAGGTAAGTAAATTTTAGGAGATCTCTCCTTAAAATGGTTTTGTACTATTCTTTGATAAGCCACTTTGTTTTGCCAGCTCAGGATGCTTGATGGAAGCTGGTATTTTTTTTCCCTGACTGAGTAAACGACATCACACAAATTACATACCACAATGGCAAAAGCAGGGTAGCAAAGTCCATAGAGATGTGGGCATCAGTGGTCAGGGGAAATGTCACCATGTAAAGCTCCCTCTGGTTAGGTGGCTTTCATATTCCAAGTGTTGATTACTTGTTTATTTATTCTCAAAGAAAGACATATGCTGTTCTTTAAGATTCGGGAAATTAACAAAAGACTGTTTTCTTCTTTGTGTAAGAAACATTATTGTAAATTTCACTTCCCTCTGCATTGGTGAAATGCTGATGATTAAGAACATATATTGTATTCCACAAACACTGCGACACTGATCTTTGGTCTGTTAGCTGTTCCGCATATAAAATGATATGTTTATAAAGAAGTATACAGATAATTCAGTAGATGATTTAATAATCAACCCAGTGTACGTGCTGTTGAAAGACATAGTACTTAGGAAATACAGTATATTCCTGTTTTCCTAAGAAAATTAGGGAGTATGTTTAATTAATGCTGAAATGCAATAGAATTCCTATGGAAGTACTTATGACATCCACATGAATACCAAATGAGTTCATTATGATCTGTGTTATTACAATGAATACCACATGAATTAAAAATGCTGGAACACTCAAAATGAAGTGTTACCAAGTGTTGTGGTATAACAAATATGGCTAAATATTATGTGATTAAAGTTATTATAAGCTGAGTCTCAATCAAAAGAAAGCAAAATTCCATCTCTCTTTCAGGGAGTTAAGAGTGGAATCAAACTGTTGTTTCTATGCGTTGTGATTCTTAACTTTAAACAGTCCCTTAGAGCCTTTCTCCAAATACTACAATCTTTTAAATTACCTTGGTTCCAAGTGGCAGAAGAGGTGGGTGGGGGTGAATAGAGAAATGAAAGGAGCAGGGGCAGGTAAGTTGTGAAAGAAGCAATTAATATACCTCAAGAATTTGGCCAGCTTGAAAGTGTATATATGATTTTTCCATAGTTCGCATTTTAAGAAATGGATTTTTAGTTTAATTATTCTTCTCCAATTACCACACTTAAAAGTATTTCAGGATAGTGAAGTCATAACACATAAGAACAGTTTCTTCAGTTTTCTGGCTGAAGTCCTACCTAAATGTGTCAGGGAATCTATAACCATGTCTAAAATAAATTATTTGTAATACTATATTCCAGCTGTATTTGTGTAAATTATTGCCGCACATTCTGTTGTGGGAAAGCTGGACACCACATCTGCATTGTATTATTTATGCACCTAGATGTAATACATCGTAACCATTCATATCTATTATAGATTTAGTAAGACACCAAGGCATAAGTGGATTTAATCAGACATGTAATTATTTTTATGCCTCCAACTCAAAAATATGCGTAAATGAATTTATGGTTATTTGGCAATCAGTGGAAACGGTCTTTATAAATGTTGAAACAGCTGCTGGCAAATATATTTGCAAAAGAAGGAAAACGGCACTTATCTTCTAGTCGGTTAAATGATCAAGGAATTGCTGTTAGCCAGAACGCAGGAGCCTAGCTGTTAAATATTTGCTTCATCATCCTTGATATTACACAAACATACATTAAACATAAGAAAACCTTGCATTTCTTTCCTTCTGTGATAATGGAGCACATTTTCTCATAAGAGGATTTTTTGAACACATCTGTATCTTACAATGCTCTTTTTTCTAAGTCTGAGCAGTTGCTGTCATGCTGCTCAACTTGTACAGTCCTATTTATTCCATTATTTGTGGTATCATTCCAGTTCTTGAGATACAATACTCTCATTTAAAATAATGGGCCATGATAATGTACACACTTCTGTCAAATATGTTGATTCTAGTGTCTGCTAGATTTCTCACTGTTGCCTTTATAACGGCTTTAAGACAGTTGGAAAACTTTTCTCCCACCAAGAGTAAATGCAATTCTTGAACTACCTGGTTATGATGACTTCGTTGTGTCGAAGCATCTAATAAATTACACATCAGTAAATGTAGATCTTGGACAAATATCCTGAGAAAATCTAATTTTCTTGAAGTGCATCTTTTTTCATTCTTTCAAGTTTTCAGTTTAAATTTAGTGCCTTTGACTGGTGAAAAATTAACAGCACTAGCTCCTGAAATCTTCTCTATAACCTGTGGTGGAGAGAAAGCTTCCTAGAGCCTTTCTAATGTGTCAATTATGACCCAGATAGATTACCATATGAGGAATTATTTCATTTTTCTTGGATCAAATCTAAAACAGCTATAATATATTTAAGATGTACTGAAGCAGACACACTAAAGACTCTCCTGCACACGGGGCTGGGACAGACAACATAAATAAAGCTGTCACTCTCTCTACAAGGTGAGCTTGTATTTGAGCATGCATCTTGATTTTATGCATATGATGATTTCCAACACTAACCATTTGGGTGATACTCAAATTATAACACACCACTGACTTAAAAGTCACTTGCACCCGACTTTTGTAAATCATGGGGTTCTCTTTCATTCAGGTATGTTGTTTCAGTGATCAGTAGCATTTCCAATAAATTATACACTGACCAGTTGGAAGAGATTCTGCCTGTTATTGGAGCAAACTCTGCAGAGCTCGGCTGTCAGATACCACACTCCCAGCCCTCGGCCTCCTAACGCAGCCGAGTTCCTTGGCAAACGACAGAGTGCCCTCTGTTGATAGAAAAAGTCATTCACAGTCGAGGAGACATGGAGAAGCTTTTCTGCCAGCAGTCCACTGAGCTGATTATCAGCTGCTGCATATCTGTGATGTAAAAATCACGTTTCAAACTATAAAAATACTGCTGCGAGAGTACTGCAAATTCAGAGACAGTGTTTGGATTAAATATACTTAGATATAGACACACAAACATGCTAGTTACTCAGTTTCTACATACCTGGAAATTCTAGGTAAGATGACTTCTTTTACTCTGCAGATCCAGATTCAACCTACACTCGCATGTCTTTTCTTTCTAAGATTTTTGCGACTGGAATAGGACGCTTAGCGTGAACAATGATGTTACAGACTCAGGATCTATACATTTCACTTATTTTTTAAATGAAAACTGTAACATGTAGATTTCACATTCCCTCAGGCTCAAGGGAGGAAATAAACAGCAAAACCGCTGAGCATAGGCTTTAGTCTGCAGGGTGAGGGATAGCCTGGTTTGCAGTTCCCGCTTGCAAACTAAGTCCTACTGAGGTTTCAGGAAACGGTACATTGTAAGACAATTTTAAAACAGTAATTCACTGATGGACATTCACTTCTTCGTCTCTATACTTCTGTTTACTTTGTATTGAGTTGGGAAAAAAATTAAAATCTCACAGAAGTGACATCTCTATATCTTAAGGCCATTCCATATGTTACCTAGTTTTAAAGCAACATGAGAAATGTAAAGTTGCACAAAATTCTTGCAACTCAGTTTAAAAAGCATGTGACTTTCTTGACTATTGGGGGGAAACACACCCTAGTTGCTGTTGTGTGTTTCAAATTTTTCTGCCTGAGAGGTGGCATTTTTGAATCTGCATGGATTTAAATACTCCCTCTTGCTGCTTCCTCACTTAAATTGGAATATCTGTAGCCACGGAATTCACCTAATTTAATGATTTGATTGCAATCTTCAATTCTATTGTTACAAAGAGAGAGTTTTCTTTCTTTTTAAGATTCCATTTGCAAGCACTAAACTGAAATTAAGATTTTTTTAAAAATTAATCTTTATGCCATTGCCAAGAAACTGCTACCAAGAAGAAAAGAAAGGGGGCTGTTAAATAGAATTTTTAGATTTGTTGCTGCTATTGGTGAAATTAAATGGATAAATTATTGGGAACTCTTTTTCTTTTTCCTTTCAGAGACTCTAAGTTGTTTTTTTTTTTAACTGATTGCCAATTCTTGACTTCTACATACCCAATCTTCATCTATGCAAGATAACTTTGTTAGTGTTAATTTAAATACGATTCACAAGATTTGTTTGCATACGGATGAGTCGTGTGCTAAAGGACATAATTTAAAACATGAGTTGGAATTCTCTGAGTGATAATGGTCTGACAAAATGGAGCCAGCAATGCCTCAGAAGCTGTTCATGCACACAATTCAAATAGCTACATAGAACCTAAGAAATTCAGTGAATTGGCATGCCCGAGATTTAGCTTCCTGGAACCTCTGTGTTAAAGGAATTGCAAACAGAAGAGAATGAGATCCTGTAGTATCACAGGGTTGACAGTGCACTGGGGCTTTGGAAGATTCCAGAGCGATTTTATCAATACTCCCTAAAGATGCTTTTCTATTTATACTCAACTTAGCTCTTTGATGTGATATTTTTTAAACTTTTTCTTTTCTGAATCAATGTAATCTTTTCAGGGGTGGTCAAGAATATAATCATCTTAATTCTATTTCTTTTTTCCAAAAAATAAAATTACATTTGAACAATGACAAGAAAGAAAATATGTGTGATAAACACCTTACTTTTTCCATTGTTATACACAACTGAAAAATAACAAAATTATCCAAATACATCTTTTTCAAAAATATTCATTTGTTTAAAAAATAGAGTTCCAGATATTTTCTTTGTTTCCACTATTTTAATTAAAACTTGAAACTAAAAAATATCTGCTTAAATGGAAAACTAGCTTTAAAAATTAGAAATTAGCTAAACTCAAATCATAATTTGTTTTTAGATGAAGAGTATTTAACCTTTTTAAGTTTTCCTCTTTCCTCAATTTTGTTATTTACATGAACTGAATTGTAAAATAATTTCATATTTTATAAGGCAATTCAGTTAAAGGTACTAAATATTTTAGAAACAGCCCACCAGAGGGCAGTCAGCTTTTAGTCTAACAAGTTTGAAATAGAAAATTTATTACTATGGTTAGATTTAAAATAAAATATCTATTTAAAGTACATTGCCTTTTGCATCTAGGAGTTGAACAGAATAAAGTCATGACTCGAGGTTGAGAAGCCTAAAGCTTCAGCCATTTTGATTAAAAATCACCAAAGGACTAACAATTTTAACTTTTGACTTTTTGTATATGCTCACACTCAATCTTTTTATTGTGAGAAATCTTATTCAAAAGTAAGATTTATTTTGATCTGCAATAACTATTTTTTTTAATCAGTGGAGACTTTGGAACAAGCCCCTACTGAGAGAGAGAGAAGGAAGAGAAGCTCCATTTTCTTACTCACTTGTCCCTATGTGCCTGTGAATTCCAAAGTGAGTCCAGTATAGATTTTATGGTGAATAGTGAGCATCATTAATATTACTGTACAAATGACACAGAGGCAATTCTGGGACTCGTGGATGGGAACAGGAGAAGTTGTGGTTCATTTGTCTCATGCAGACACTATGGGTGCTGGGCACTGAATGACTTCTAGTCCTCCCAATAAGTGGGGATAACAATATCCATTTAGAATAAGATTAAAGCCAGGCGTGGTGGCTCACGCCTGTAATCTCAGCACTTTGGGAGGCAGAAGCAAGAGGATTGCCTGACCCTAGGGGTTTGAGACCAGCCTGGGAACTTGGTGAGACCTCATCTCTACAATAAAAAAAAATTGTCAAGTGTGGTGGTGTGTGCCTGTGGTTCCAGCTACTTGGTAGGCTAAAGTGGAAGGATCACCTGAGCCCAGCAGGTTGAAACTGGGGTGGCCATAAGCGTGCCACTGCACCCCACCCTGGGTGACAGAGTGAGACTCCAACTCAAAAAAAAAAAAAAAAAAAAAGAAGCAGAAGAAGATTAAAAGAACACTGAAATCCTTGCATGTACAGTCTGTGTAAAACAAGGAGGCGCCATTGTGGTTGGAAAATATTTTGTCATGATTGTTAGTATTATCATTATTTGCAAAAGCTCAGGAAATAAAATCCTCCTTCTAAAGACTGCAAAAAAGGCCATGAGTACTGATAATTCCTCATGAGGGTCTGGGTGATTTCAGATACTCATTTGTTAGGCTTCTTATAATAATCCTAAGTGACGTGGTCAAGGTTACAGAACTGAGATTGACACCTTGTCATTTCCTCTTCACTGAATTGTCTTGGAATTCAGAAATCAAAGAAGGTGCCAGAGTTGCAGGGTGGTTTTTCCTCAAGGTTATTTATTTATTTTTGTGTTACTGTTTTTGGAAAACAAATTTTTTTCTAATTATAAAAATAAGTTATGTGTATAAGAAAATCATGTATGTGCATAATTTTTCTAATTATAAAAATTATTATGTGTATAACAAAAATAGAGATGAATACTGCTAACATCATGATATATATGCTTCCAGATATTTCCAATGCACACATACATAATTTTAAAAAGTGGAATCATAGCCGGGCTCGGTGGCTCAACCTGTAATCCCAGTACTTTGGGAGGCTGAGGAGATTGCCTGAGCCCGCGGATTTGAGACCTGCCTTGTCAACTTGGCAAGACCTCATCTCTACAATAAATAAAAAATTAGCCGGGTGTGGTAGCGCATGCCTGTAGTTCCAGCTACTTGGAAGGTTGAGGCAGAAGGATCGCCGGAGCCCAGCAGGTCAAGGCTGCCGTGGCTGGGAGTGGCCACTGCACTCCAGTCTGAGTGACAGAGTTAGACTCCAACTCAAAAAAAAAAAAAATGGAATCACACTGTATGTGCTATTTCACAGTCTCCTCTGTTCACATGGTACAAAAGAGACCATGGATAACTTTTCATGTCAGTGCTTGGAGATAATAATAGCTGACATCTACTGAATTCTTACCGTGTGCTAGGCACCTTTCTATGCAATATACATGAGTTGTATTAATTTTCACAACATCCTTATGAAGTTGGTCTATTATTTCCCACATTTTTCAGGAGAGAAAAGAGATTATCTACTGGGCAACACACAGACCCCACATCTTAAACTTTTGGCTTTGTAAGGGATAAATAAGATTCTGCTGAATGAATCTATCATTCTTCTTCATTGATGGGTAGTTTCATGTTTCTGGAAAAAATAATTTCCAGAAAGGATAATTCCAGTATCCAAATTAGTGGCTGTGTCCTCTGATATGTACAGATCGACCTCAAAACTATTATCATTTTTTCTGATGCCATTACCCTTTTAGAATGCCCTCTCCCTCTCCAGTCCTTCCTGAACAATTACTCAGATCTACTCTTCTGGAATGCTGAACCTCTCTCTTACACTGTCACTGAGACGTCCTAGCTCTAACTCAGGAGGTAGAGGTCCAGAGTCCTGTGCATTACTTGATCTTCCTAAACCACAGGTTTTTTGAGGGTTTTATTTGTTTGTTTGTTTGTTTGGGAGAAGTCTCACTCTGTCACACAGGCTGGAGTGCAGTGGCACACCTATGGCCACCACAGCATTGATCTGCTGGACTCAGTCAATCCTTCCACCTCAGCCTTCCAAGTAGCTGGAACTACAGGCATGTGTCACCACACCCAGATAATTTTTTGATTAGCAAGTTGGCCAGGCTGGCCTCAAACCCCTGGGCTCAGGCAACTCTCACACCTTGGCCTCCCAAAGTGCTGAGACTACAGGAGTGAGCCACTGCACCTGACCCATGCCACATTTTTTTTAATCAGCAAAATAAAGTATCCACCTCACAGATGTTTGGGAGTATTAAATATTAGAGCATATGTAAAGTACCTGGGAAATAGTACATTTTCAATAAATGTTGTGGGGAGGGATTCCTCCTTACCTGATTGAGGACCTCAAGGTCAAAGAGAGAAAATAGCAGATCCCACATTGTTATAAAAGATAAACTCAAATTTTAATGCCAGTTTTCTGTGTCTAAGGACATCAAGAATTCTGGATTATATTCTCATCTTGATGCACACATATAAAGAAAACCAGAAATTACCCCCTTGGATATATTTAACCAGAAATGCACAGGTGAAGCAAATTTAAAAAATCAAACAGATATTTCTAAGAAATATTTGTTTCCACCCAATTCAATCAAGTCTTGGGAGAAGGAGGTCAATGGGGGCAGGGGGTGCAAAGCAAACTATAAGTTCCTTTCCAGTCATTCTTCTTTTTCATGCATAATCTCTTGGAGTATCCATAAATACTAAATTACAAAGATTTGAAATATGTCCTCTCAAGACTCATGCTCCAGCACCTGTACCCAGGGACTGTTTAACTGGAGACAGTACTAAGATGCTAATTCCAAATTCATTCCTGAAGATGATTCCTGCTCTGGTCTTAAGCCTCCTCTATGTGTTGGTCCAACTCAGTGAAAGTCAGAGCTTGAGATGAGAGTTAACTGAGTTCCCAAGCATGGAGCTGTCAGGCAGAGTCAGGGGTTTTATCTAAATAGAACCATGCTTCTGAGCATTCATGCTATGAAAATCCTTCTGTGGTGAGCAGGATTTCTCAGGGTCTGCAGGCAACCCAACCAAGAACACTGCAAACCACTCTCCCTCAAAGACCAAAGGCACTGATACAAATTTCCCCCAAAGTGCCCAGAATGGCAGAAATTACCAGAACACGGAGTCTGAGGCATAGCCACAAATGCCAGTAGGTAAGCCACTCCTCTTATGGACAGTTGCCACTTATTTTTGAGACAGATCCTTGAGCCAACACCAAAAACAATCCCTCTTTGATAGTCCCTCTTTGGGATTTTGTAGTCATGACATAACAATGAGGCCTCTGGTTGCAGCCACAACTGCTACCATTCCCAGTCAGGTACGTGACCCATGGAACAGACCCGAAGGAGCAAGGTAATCCCTTTGATCAGACATAGTTCAAAGTCTTCACATGCATCATCTCATGTGCTTTCCATAAGAGCCCTCACTGCCTGGCATTTAATAGATGAGGCAATTGAGGTACAGGTAAAGAGATTTGTCCAAGCTCTCCAAGTTGTCCATACAATAGCATAACTCACAGAGTGAGATTGCTGATGCTCAGATCCAGGCCTGCTGAATCCAAGCCTGAGATTTTTTCAGTGATTCTGGAAAGCACCCCATAGATTTTCAAAAAGCTACCAATTACTGCAAGTCCTGGAAGGGCCCTGTGTCATGCAAGGAACTTCCATATTAACGGCCTGCCTGTTTCCTCCACTGGGAATGGTCAAAGGCTCTAAAACACACATCAAAACTGACATTTATAACTCCTATTTTTACTGCCTGTACTTCAGGAAGTGATAAGTATCAATCTAGCTACTGGCGTTTAAGACTAAAAAAAAAAAAATCCTGAAGTAATATGATTGGCCACGTTCTGTCTTATTTTGTCCATATTGCTACCCCTGGACTTAAACAGAAAATGTTCAAAAAGACCCCAAGTGTTACAGTTAAGAACTATATCCAATTACTAACCAATTAGGTCAAAGTGTTGATCTAACTAGCTCTGAGGGACAGCCAAATAAAAACCACGAAGATAGGCCCACAGGGTTTTCCAACTTGGAACTATGGAAGTACTTCCTCTTCTAATCTCTCCATGCTCAATTTCTACTCCATCTTTAGACAGAGAGTTCATTTTTTTGTGCTTACTTTACAAGTTTTTAAAGCTCAGTGACTGCCTCTGTATACACATAAGGAAGAAAAGTTTGTCCCACAGATTATCAGTCAGGAAAAGTTAACTTATCACTCAATAACAGGTAACCCCTAAGCCTCAGTGACTTGACATTGCAAAGGTTAATGGTTCACTCACGTAACATGTCTCCTCTTGGCAGGGAATTCTGTTTTATGAGATTCTCACACTGAGACCTGGCAGACAGAACAGCTTCTATCTGGAATATTCTGGTCACTGTGGTGGAAGGGAAGCAAGCTCTGCAGGGAATCATGCCATAATACTCTGACCTGAAAGTGACATGTGTTACCTCTTACATCTCTTTTGAAACAAGTAGGCCAGGCACAGTGGCTCACACCTGTAATCCCAGCACTCTGGGAGGTGGAGGCAAGAGGATTGCCTTAGCTCAGGGGTATGAGACCAGCCAGAGCAACTTAGCAAGACCTCATCTCTATAATAAAAATTTTAAAAATTAGCTGGGCATGGTGACACATGCCTGTGGTTTCAGTTACTTGGACGGCTGAGGCAGAAGGATCACCTGAGCCCAGCAGCTTGAGGCAATGATGGCTATGAGCATGCCACTGCACTCCTACCTGGGTGACAGAGTGAGACTCTGACAGAAAAAAAAAAAAGAACAAGTAACAGGGTCTTATCCTTCCCCACCTCAGGAAGTACAGTCCCACCAGAGCAGAAAGCTGGAAGTATTCAACATACCCTACTTGTGGCTGGTGCTACTGGGATAATGTTTGCATTTTCGAGAGATAAAGAGTCTCTTTGATTTTTTTTTTTTTTTTTTGTAGAGATATGGTCTCACTACGTGTGTTGCCCAGGATGATCCTGAACTCCTAAACTCAAGCAATCCTGCTGCATCAGCTGACCTCCCAAAGTGCTAGGATTACAGGCATGAGCCACCGCACCCGGCCTGAAAAAAGAATCTCTTTTCAAGGTTTTTTGTTATTCTGACACTTGTCTTTGCAAATTCCTGCTCACCTAAGAACAATTTAAAGTATTATAAAAACGTGTGTGTTAAAGGAAATTTGGAAAATAGGAACACAAACGTTGAGCTGTTAATGTTTTGTTAATGTCCGTAACATAACATCTAAGCATCCCTGCATCCATCCATGGACCCATTCATTATGATGTTTACTGGACTGAAGACAGACGATGATGAACCCGCACAAAGTAGTCCCTTCACTCCTGGAACTGACAGTACAGGGAGAAGACGATCCGCCTGGCTCCACTACACTATGTAACAGACAGTGTCAACACATGGGGTTGGGGGAGCACTCAATCCAATTCCAGGGTCAAGGGAGACGTCCTAGAGGATAGTCCATCCAGGCAGAGACAGAAGGGAGGAGAGAAGAATACATTTTGCTACATTGCCTTTCAATTCTGTTTCCCCTTAAGCCTAGTTAGTTATTTTTACATAATTGAAAGAAAGTTGTTTAACCAAATGTGTATACTACCCCACACAAAATTAGGTCTTCAAAATGTTACTTTTTAACTCAGAGAAATCCATATTACAACAATTTGTTACTTCCAGTAAAACTACATCATATGAGCAAAATTTGCAAATGTGGAATTTTATGGGCACCGATACAGAAAACATATGTTAACTAAGAATGAGCTTGTATTTTTACTTCTCAGTATTTTATTGCCTTAGCCAGGCTGTCAACTAACTATATAAATTTTGAACATTAAGAGGTACAAATCAACTCACTAAAATATCTGTCAGAGCTTTCCGCATTAATCAAATGTGATGTATTGTAACCTACAGGGAAAAAAAAATATTTGTGACAGAAATTCAAAAATAATTGAATAAGCATAATATTAAAAAGCATGAATTTGAGTTATTACTTAAGCTTTAAATGAAAAGAGAAAGGGGTGAATAGGAAAGTAAGATTTCTGTTGTACATTACTGCTTATTATAAATGTTCTATGTGTGACAGAGAAATTAAGCTATGTTTTAATCTAATTGGACACATTTATGTTATGTTAAAAACACGTTTCAAGCCTGTTCTCAGTGTTTTAAAGAATCATTTAAAATTCAACACTAAATACTGATTAATATTGTTAAATTATTTAAAATTTTGACCAAAAGAGGATAATTGCTTAATTTGAATAGATTAAATTATCTCTCTTTTAGCCAAGAGCCAGCATCGTGTTTGATGGGAAAACACCAAGGGCATTTCCATTAAAGTTTGAAAAGAAAGAGGAAAGAATGTTCCATTACAAATATTAAATAACATTTTTTCTGCATATTCTGGCTAATCCATAAGATAAGAAATAGAAATAGGAAGCATAAATATTGGAAGGAGGAGAGGGATTTCTATTATTTTTAATCAATAACATGATATACTCAGCTCATGGAAATCTCTTATAATCATTAAGAATTTCACTAAAGTGTTACAGAAATATGTAAAATCAACCACTATTTTAAATAAATATAAAACTAATTATGTTTATAATTATAGCAATGTGTAATACACCTAGAATAAATGTTTTTAAAATGTGCAGCAATCTTAAGAAAGAAACTACAAATCTTTTCTGCAGATTTAAAAATATTTGCCTTCACAACTATATATATTTGCCTTCATAAAAGCTGAACATTAGAATGTCAATTCATCTTAAAGTGATTGCTAAGATTGAAATTATTCCCACTGAAGTATTTTCTGTCTTTGGCTAGATTAATTGAATCATATTAGATTTTTTTCTACTGTGGTGGCATAGAAATGATGATTATTACTCTGCTTTTCTAGTATTTCCCCTTAGTTCTTAAACAAAACAATACAAATATATTTGTCTATCAATAGCAAGACTTACTTCATAACCTCTTTCTAAGAGTACCTCGTTTCGCTACCCACCCCATTCCACAATCACCAACAATTCCTGTGTTCGGCTGAAATCATCCCAAATTTTAGTTCTACAGTATTATTTTTTTCAGAAAGTTTTCCAATCAATGTGTCAAAATCTTCTCATTTTATTGAAACTTAAGTATATATTTTACTGGTGTCTTTATCTGTCACAGGTTCTTGTGAGACACAAGCAGAAATGCTATTATTATGTGACTCTCATGGCTTCCCTGGTTTGTCCCCCCATTTCTAAAAGTACTAGTCCATTTTTCCAACTCTGTTCCAGATGCCAGTTGATAAGTAGTTGCAGGGAAATGGGCAAGTTGAAAAACACAGGGGTATGCTTGCCTCCTTGCTAATTCATATCGAAAAGGGCAAGAAGTTACTCTAGAAAAAGAGAGAAAAGATGTCGGGTTCGGTGGCTCAGCTTGTAATCCCACGCCTTTAGGAGGCTGAGGTGAATGAATTGCCTGAGCCTGCGGGTTCGAGACCTGCCTGGGCAGCGGGTTAGAGACCTCATCTCTACAATAAATCAAAAAATCAGCCGGGCGTGGTAGCACATGCCTGTAATTCTGGCTACTTGGAAGGTTGAGGCGGAAGGATCGCCGGAGCCCAGCAGGTCGAGGCTGCGGTGGCCGGGAGCGGCCACTGCACTCCAGTCTGGGCGACAGAGTCAGACTCCAACTTAAAAAAAAAAAAAGAGAGAAGAAATTCAAATAGAGGCATGGACATAATGTGACAAAAAAGACTTTGGGGATTTTAGAAGAGAGAATAGAGAGACTTTGGGGCTTCTTGCATGTGTGGGAGACATTACAGGGGGAAAAATCAGGAATTGGCAAAAAAAAATTGGTAAACAGGATTTTTAAAAGTTTGATAGTGCAAATTAATATAATTCCCCCCTTTGATATTTTCACAAGAAATTTCAGAAAAGCTTTTGGTTGCTTTTAATTTCCTCTATTTATTGGTTTGCTTTACCATTGTATCTGTATGACTCTATTTAAACTGAACTGTAGGGTACCTCAGCTTTACATCATTTGTATTTGTATAACATTATATGTATTCTTCAGAAATTCAGACCCAGACAGAAAAATCCAATTCCTTTGGCACCTGAGTAGGTATCCAAGGCTTCAATTAGTGGATCAGTTATTTTGTTTTATAACAAATCATCTCAAAACACAGTAACTTTAAACAACACGCAGTTATTATTTGTCATAATTCTGGGTTGGCTTGGCTGACCCGAGTTCACATAGGAGCAGAGTTACATTTGCTATTATCTCATTGACCAAAGTAAGTCATAGGGCCAAGTTCAGAATTAGTATGGGAAGTGGAATCAGTCTCTAGATGGGAACTACTGCAGATCACGTTTCAAGGGAGTGTGGGCTAGAGAGAGGGAAATAATTTGTGGCTGCTTGTGCAATCTGCTATTCTTAGTGAGAGAACATGTTGAATTGGGTGGTTTATCTAATTAAAAGGGCTTCTTACCTAACGTGAACTGCTAGAAACTAAAAAACAGTCAACTGGGTGCTACAACCTCAGCACTGAGTCTACACAGAAACAAGCAGGCAGCTTAGCTACATATAGTGAGACAGAGAACTGATGTCAGCAGCACCAGGAAAGGGATCAACTATCCCAGTTTGCCTGAGGCTAATGGGTTTCTTGGGGCATGGCATTTTTTCATGCTAAAACTGGGACAGTCCCAGGGAAACCAGAATAGCTGATCATCCCAGAATATATAGCAGTAATTGAAAATAGCAACAATGAAAATTATTTAGGGACACCTTAAGTGCTTAGGATATCTCTTGGTTGGTTCCATGTTTTTGCACTGCTCAAAGAAATCCAAGAAGAAATAAACAAATGGAAAAATATTCCATGCTCATGGATAGGAAGAATCAACACTGTTAAATATTCCACCCTACCAAAGGTAATCAAAGATTCAATGCAATACCCATTAATGGGTATTGGGTATGATCAACATCATTCTTCTCAGATCTGAAAATGACAATACAGAAATTCATATGGAAACATAAACGACCATGGATAGCCAAAATAATCCTTAGCAAAAACAACAAAGCAAGAGGTATCACACTTCCAGACTTCAAACTTTACTACAAGGCTACAGTAATCAAAACAGCCTGGTATTGAAACAAGAACAGGCACATAGACCAATGAAATAGGATGAGATTCTGGAAGCAAAGCTTCAATTTCTCGACCAACTCATCTTTGACAAAGCCTCCAACAACAACCACTGGGGAGAGGAGAACCTACTCAGTATATGGTGTTGGGAAAACTGACTGATCACATGCAGAAGATTGAAACAGGACCCCTACCTATCACCATACACAAAAATTAACTCTAAATGATCAAAGAACTAAACGTAAAACCTCAAACTATAAGAATCTTAGAAAACACAGGGGACACCCTTAGGGAAATTGGAACTGGCAACCAATTCTTATTCAAAACCCTAAATGCCCATACCTTAAGAAATAAGATAGACAAGTGGGACCTCATCAAACTAATGAGCTTCTGCAAAGCAAAAGAAACCATCAAGAGAGCAAGGAGACAGCCCACAGAATGGGAAAAATATTTGCCAACTGTATATCTGACAAAGCCCTAACATCTAGGACCTACAAGGAACTCAAATGCGTCAAAAAGAAAAAAACAAACAGCTCCATTAAAAGTGGATAAAAGACATGAATAGACACTTCTCAAAAGAAGATATATGGGCAACCAACAGGCATATAAAAAAAGTGCTCAGGCTCACTCATCATCAGAGAAATGCAAATCAAAACCACATTGAGATACCACCTAATCCCAGTAAGAATGGCCATCATTAATAAAGCAAACAACAACAGATGCTCGCGAGGATGTGGAGAAAAAGGAACGCTTCTACACTGCTAGTGGGAATGGAAACTCGTACAACCTCTTTGAAAGACAGTGCGGCAATTTCTGAAAGAACTAGAAATTGGCCTTCCATATGACCCAGCAATTTCCTTATTGGGAATACACCCAGAGGAACTCAAATCATTCTATGAAAGATACCTGCACACAAATGTTTGTTGCAGCTCTATTCACAAGAGCAAAAACATGGAACCAACCATGCTGCCCATCGAAGCTGGACTGGTTTTTAAAAATGTGGTACATATACACAATGGAATACTATGCAGCCATAAAGATGGATGAACATATGGACTTTGCAGCAACTTGGATGGATTTAGAGTTGATCATACTCAGTGATTTATCACAGAAACAAAGAATAGAGTATCATATGTTCTCACTCACAAGTGGGCCTTAAACAACTATAATACTATAAGAAAGAGATAGGCAGTAATGGGAAACTGTCAGGGGAGTGGTGGCAGGATTGGCAGTTTAGAGAAACTGCTGGGGGGACATACCTCATTAACAAGGGTACCTGCATAATCAATGTTTGTATACCTAACCCTGAATTGTACCCCACATCTTTATAATAATTTTTAAAAATCTTTTAAAAATGTGTTTGTTTCTTGTTTGTTTCTTGTTTTCAAAGATCTAGCTTGCTAAAGACAGGCACCCACAGACATTTCTTATCTTTGCACAGATGCACCAGGCTCAGTGGCCCAGCCTGTAATCCCGTGCCTTTGGGAGTCTGAGGTGAGTGGATTGCCTGAGCCCGCGGGTTCAAGACCCACCTGGGCAACTGGGCGAGACCTCATCTCTACAATAAATCAAAAATTAGCCAGGCGTGGTAGCGCATGCCTGTAGTTCGACTACTTGGAAGGCTGAGGCAGAAGGATTGCCGGAGTCCAGCAGGTCGAGGTTGCGGTGGCCGGGAGCAGCCACTGCACTCCAGTCTGGGCAAACAGAGTATCCAACTCAAAAAAAATAAAAATAAAAATAAATCTTTGCACAGATGCACCTTCAGATATAGACTTGTAGAAAATGTATGAACCATAAATAAGCTGCTCAGTGAAAAATCAGATTTCCTAGCAGATGTAGAGTATACACAGGAAGTAGCAGTCAGAGAGAGGATGCCAGAATTGCATCCTCTTTGGGATTTCTAGGCAAGTTATCTGGAAGAACTTGACCACATATGTAGCTAATTCCAGACCTTCTCTGCCTCCCTCCCAAACCCAGGCCTTAAATTTTCAAGTGTCTTTCCACTAGTGGGAAGAATGCACCAGAATCATCAAGACAGCTTCAATGCCAATTCCTGAGATGCTAACTCAGGTCTACTGAATCAGGTTTCTGGAGAAGGGCTCCAGGAATATGCATGTCTTAGTCCATTTTCTGCTGCTATAACAGATACCCTGGACTGGGTAATTTATAAGGAAAATGAGTTTATTTGGCACATCATTCTGAAGGCTGGGAAGTCCAAGATTGAGGGTTCATATCTGGTAAAGGTTTTCTTTTGATGTCAGAAGACATCACATGGCAAGAAAGCATAGAAAGAGAGACAGAGGAAGAGGGAGTTGAACTCCTCCTTTTAAAAGTTACCCACTCCTGGTCGGTCATGGTGGCTCATGCCTATAAGCCCAACACTTTGAGAGGCTGAGATGAGAGGATTGCCTAAGCCCATGGGTTCGAGACCAGCCTGGGCAACCTGGTGAGACCTCATCTCTACAATAAATCAAAAAAATTAGCCGGGTATGGTGGTGCATGCCTGTATTTCCAGCTACTTGGAAGGCTGAGGCAGAAGGATCACCTGAGTCCAGCAGGTTGAGGCTGCAGTGACCCTGAGCATGCCACTGCACTCCAGCCTGGGTGACAGAGTGAGACTCCAACTCAAAAAAAAAAAAAAAAAGTTTACCCACTCCCAATATAGAGACCTTCATTCATTCATGAGAGTGGTGCCCCCATGATCTAAGCACCTCTTAAAGTTTCTATCTCTCAACACTGTTGCATTGGAGATTAAGTTTCCAAGACATGAATTTTGGGAGACACATTCAAATCAAAGCAATGTTTTGCTTGTTTGTTTTTAGAAACAGGGTCTTACTATGTTGCCCAGGCTGGTCTCAAACTACTAGACTCAAGCAATCCTCCCACCTTGATCTCTCAAAGTGCTGGGATTACAGGGTTGAGCCACTGCACCCAGCCCACAGCAATGTATTTATTTTTAACACCTGGGATTCATAACAATAAACAACAACATAATATGAAAAAGAATATAAGATGCTAATAAATATTTAACAGAAGAGGAACCCTAGATGACCAACTGATATAAGAAAAGATGATCACTCTTTAGTAGTCAGGAACATCCAAATTAACACAAAAACAAAAAAGCATTTTATAGCTATCAGACTGGGCAATAATTTAAAAAAGGATAACAACCACAGATGGCCACGACTCTGGACAATAGGTGCTTTCTGACATTCTCAGAAGAAATGTGCATTACCACAGTCTTTTCAGAAAGCAATATAGCAGCATCTACTAAAAACATACAGATTCCTCTGGATCCAACAATCTTGCTTTTTTTAAAATGTAACCTATAGGAATTAAACACCATTGGTCCATTTATAAATACTAGAGTGTTGACAGAAACATTATCTGCAGTAACGAAAAACTGGAAGCAATCTTAATTCCACTTACTATTTACTAATAGTAAAATGGTTGGAATAAATGGTAAAACATTCATTCTATGAATTATTAAGCAGTTTCTAAAAGGAATAAATTGGGTCTATATAAATTTGAGTCTAGGCTGGGTACAGTGGCTCACTCCTGTAATCCCAGAAATTTGGGAGGCCAAGGTGGGAGGATTGCTCAAGCCCAAGAATTCAAGATCAGCCTAGGCAACATAGTGAGAGCTCAATTCTACCAAAAAAAAAAAAATTGTGAATACTAGCCACACGTGATGGTAAATACCTGTAGACCAGCCACACAGGAGGCTGAAGTGGAATCTGAAGGATCATCTGAGTCCAAGAGAATGAGGCTGCAGTGAGCTATGATCATGCCATGATGCTCCAGCCTGGCAACAGAGTGAGACCTCAACTCAAAGACAGATTAGATTAGAAAGAAAGATAGAGGGGGGGGGATAAGATTAGATAGATCTGGAATGTCAGTGACATGAAAAAAGGAATGTGCACCCATTAGACCATTATGTAAGAAACAAAAAATTCTATAAAACTCTGCTGTATGTCTTTGTATATTTGTAAGTATATAGCTCTTCATACATAAGAAAAATATATGAACGATAAACATTGAGTTGTTAGCATTGGTTCCTCTTGGAGCTGGAGTTCGGGAACGTTCTGAATGGAGAAGGTGAGAGATTATTTCTTTTCCTTTATGTCTTTGTTTTACTGCATTGTGGCAATAAACACCTGGCACTTTTATGATTTGTGAAATGGAATCTAATAAAAATGGACATATTGGTCTCCTAGCACTGCTATAATAAATCACCACAAACTTAGTGGCTTAAAACAACACAAATTTATTCCCTTACAATTCTGGAGGTCAGAAGTCTAAAATGAGTGGGCAAATTAAATAAGTATATTTTAGTTGTTCTTGTCACACACAGAAAGTAACTATGTGAGATGATAGAATCCTTAATTTAATCACATTGCTTCACTATAATAGCCATTTTACTATCTATATGTATCCTATAACAACACATAAATTTCAAATATACACAATCAAATTTAGTTTTTTGTTGTTGTTACTTTTTGAGTTGGAGTCTCATTCTGTCACCCAGACTGGAGTGCAGTGGCACACTCCCGGCCACCACAGCCTCAACCCGGTGGACTCCGGCAATCTTTCCACCTCAGCCTTCCAAATGGCTGGAATTACAGGCGTGCACTACCACGCCCGGCTAGTTTTTGATTTATTGAAGAGACGAGGTCTCACCAAGTTGCCCGGGCGGGTCCCGAACCCACTGGCTCAGGTAATCCTCTCGCCTCAGCCTCCCAAAGTGCTGGGATTACAGGCTGAGCCACCCAGCCCAGTCAAATTTAGTTTTTAAAAATAGTCCTTTTAGTCGGAACTGCCATCTTTTAGTAATTTACCAAAATGAATAACACAAAGCGAAAAAAGAGAGAGGTGCCCAATATTCTCTAAGCCTTCTAGAAAACACAGAGTTAGTTGTCCCTTTGGCCACATACATGAGCATCTATAGGAAAGGTGATTTTATAGACATCAAGGCACTGGGTACTGTTCAAGAAGGCATGCCCCACAGATGTTGCCATGGCAAAACAGGAAGAGACCACAGGGTTACCCAGCATGCAGTTGGCATTTTTGTAAACAAACAAGTTAAGGGCAAGATTATTGACAAGAGGCTTAATGTGTGTCTTGAGTATACGAAGCACCTCAGAGCTAAGATAACCTCCTGAAACATGTGAAGGAAAATGTTCAGAAAAAGAAAAGAGCCAAAGAGTAGAGCACCTGGGTTCAACTGAAGCACCAGTCTGCTTCACCCAGAGAAGCACACTTGGTGTAACCCAATGGGAAGGAGCCTGAATTGCTGGAATTATTCCCTAGGAATTCATGGCTTACTAGATGTAAAACAAACAAAAGATCTCTGGACTGTAATAAATAAACAGGCTCTTGAGAAGGATCCCTCTCCTTGCCTTTTCTAGCTTCTAGAAACTGTCTTCATTCTTCAGCCATGACCCCACATCACTGGGACCTCTGTTTCTGTCTTGTCATTCTCTGTTCTGACTCTGACACTCCTGCTTTGCTCTTATAAGGACCCTGGTGATTAGATTACACTGGATCTGTCAGATAATACAGGATAATCTCCCCATCTCAAAATCCATAACTTAATCACATCTGCAAAGACCCTAAGGTACAACAGTCACAGACATGAAGGCATGGTTGTCCTTGTGGAGGGTGGGGGCATAATTCAGCCTACCACAGTATATTTTGTAAGGTAATTTGTTTATTTTAAAGCTCTGTAGGGAATCTCTTGATATTCAGCCTGGGGTAGGAGGCTCTGTCCGAAGGTGTGTCTCTGACAATAGCTACACTTTTCTCTGCTCAAGTAATTTTTCCTTTCAGACATTGCCAGATTGCTATAATTTTTCTAGTGAATCCATTAAGGCAAGCCTAAGATTTTACCATTCTTTTGCGTTCTAACCAGTAATGTCACATAGGCATAATCTTTGCTGCAGTTTGTTTCTGGAACAGTTCATGTCTTCCCTCTTCCTACACAACTGTCATTGTCTCATCAGAGGTATTTATACCTGTCTTCTTGGAAAATCTTCTTGTAATCCCTACACGATCAGTCCACAGATTGTCACAAGAACCCCTAGGATGTCACATACTTTGACAAAACAAAGTTTCAGCTAGTGTTTGTGGGATTTACGTTTTTCCATTAAGGGGCTCATTTTTTACCTATAATCCCAGCACTTTGGGAGGCCAAGGTGAGAGGATTGCTTGAGCCCAGGAGTTCGAGACCACCCTGGGCAACATAGCAAGACCTCGTCTCTACAAAAATAAAAAAAGCTAGCAGTGTGTGGTAGTACACACCTGTAGTCCCAGCTACTCAGGAGGCTGAGGCAGAAGGATCACCTGAGCCCAGGAGGTTGATGCTGTGGTGAGCTGTAATTGTGTCACTGCACTCTAGTCTGGGTGACAGAGTGAAACTCCAATTTTTAAAAAACCCCAAGAGTTAGAGAGATCTCCTATTTTAAAAATTAAAAAAAGAAGAAGAAGAAGAAGAGCTCATTCTGCTGTTTCTCTAGACTGCCTGGACCTATAGAGGCCAGACTGTATCTGAGGATACCCACTTCCAGACATGCAGGGAGCTGGTTAAGAGACATGAACTTCACATTTGACAAACTGTTATTACAGAAGAACTACTCCGATTCCCCTCCTGATGGATTAGCAATGCACCAGGGAAATGTTATCACCAACAGTCAACCACACCTGCATATGTTCACCGAGTACACGACAGTATCCAAACACATTGTGTGGGGAAGTCTTAAGATAACATATGCTGGTAAAAAGGACTTGGGGTTTTAGGGAGGACAAACATAAGAGCTATTGGTTCCATTACCTTTTTATCCTTTATCATCAGCAAGGACACAGATTCATAAACAGTAGTAACAATGCTAGCCTTCTAAGCAGCAACCGAGAATATCAATGTCTGCTTTTTGGAAAGCAAAAAATTCAAAATTGAGAGTGTGACCAGGTGCAGTGGCTCATGCCTGAAAATCCCAGTACTTTGGGAGGCTGAAGGGGGAAGATTTCTTGAGCCTAGGAGTTTCAGACTAGCCTAGGCAACATAGTGAGACCGACCTCGTCTCTACAAAAAATAAAAATAAAAAAATTAGCCAGGCATAGTGGCACATGCCTGTAGTCCCAGCTACTAGGGAGGCTGAGGTGGAAAGATTGCCTGAGACCGACCAGGATGCCAAGACTGTGGTGAGCCATGACTGTGCCACTACACTCCAGCCTGGGCAACAGAGTAAGACTCTGATTCAAAATAGATAGACAAATGATAGATAGATAAGATAGATAGATAGATAGATAGATAGATAGATAGATAGATAGATAGATAGATAGATAGATAGATACAGATAGATATAAAGTTGAGAAAGTGAAGTTTCTCTAGTCTCCAATTCAGTACATTTGAACTAAAATAAAGTCTATACAAATTAAGTGTTCATATCTTAAACTGTGATGAAATCAGCTTGTTACAAACATATACTTCCAGTGACTTTAAACCTAACTTCATATTCATATTCATAATGAGTCACTGAGAAAAAGCAAGAATGATCTAAATGTCCACACATTTTTTAAATCAATACATTTGTGTAGTAATACTGTGCAGTACTGTATAGTAGTTAAAATGAAGTGTATGTGAACTTTTAAAAATGAGTATATCTTATCCAGGCACAGTGGGCTGTGCCTGCAGTACCAGCTATTCAGAAGGTTAATGTAGGAGCATTGCTTAAGCCCAGGAGTTCTAGACTGTGGTACACCATGACTGTGACTATGAATAGCCACTGCATTCCAGCCTGGTGCAAAACAGAGAGACTCTGCCTCTTATTAAAAAAAAAAATATATATATATGTATATATATATATATCTTGAGAATATACTACATGTAGTGGGAAATTTACTACATGCCAATACTATATGTAGTGGGAAATTTACTACATGCCAATTTCAGACTACTAACATAAGATATCTTGTTGAATTTCTATTTTAAAACACAGTTCTACAAATCCACACAATTGTAGTAACATCATCAAAACAAGGTCAGGAAGGAGACACATACTTCAGATTAATGCTTTGCTATATTTGGGGATGACAGGAGAGGAAGAGCATCAGAGAATGGGACAAAGGGGGTTTCAATTATATCATTATCGTTCTATTTCTTTTCTTTTTTTTTTTTGAGTTAGAATCTCACTCTGTCACCCAGACTAGAGTGCAGTGGCACACTCACGGTCACCTCAGCCTCCACCTGCTGGGCTCAGAAGATCCTTCCACCTCAGCCTTTCAAGTAGCTGGAATACAGGTACACACTACAATGCCCGGCTAATATTTTTTTAGCCTGACCACCAAGTTGCCCAGGCTGGTCTTGAACCCCTGTACTCAGGCAATCCTCTCGCCTCGGCCTCCCAAAGTGCTAGGATTACAGGCATGAGCTACTGCACTCGGCTATCGTTCTATTTCTTAACATCTGTTATAATCATCTCTATTCTTCGTGTAAAATTAACATATTTCAAAATAATAAAGAGTAAAGTTTGCATAGCTTATAAAAATGAAAAGACAAACATGGCAGGAAAAAAAATGTACTTCTGGTCTCCGTGTTCTTGGAGAAACAGATGCACATTTCTTGGCTGATAGCTGTGTTGTCAGCCAGGCACAGTGGCTCACACCTGTAATCCCAGCACTTTGGAGACCAAGGGAAGAGGATTGCTTGAACCAGTTCAAGACCAGTCTGGGCAAAATAGTGAGATCTTGTCTCTTTTAAAGTTAAAAAAAAAAAAAGATAAAAATAAATAAAAGAAGTAATGACCTTGGAATCTTAGAAGTGTATTGGGTTTTAGAAGTATGATATGAAAAGATCAGTGAGTTTCTTATCTAGGAGCAGTCTAGCCCCACATTTCCTGCTCTCAAAATGAAAGGCTTTCATCAGAGCTAGGGTGCAGAGACGACAACAAAAGATAAAATGCTGAGGAACTTGCAGGATGCAGTGGCTCACTCTTGTAATCTCAGCACTTTGGGAGGTAGAGGCAAGAGAATTGCCTGAATCCAGGGGTTCGAGATCAGCCTGGGCGACAGGCAAGATCTCACCTCAACAATAAATTTAAAAAAAAAAAAAACATAGCTGGGCATCGTGGCAGGTGCCTATAGTTCCAGCCACTTGGAAGGCTGAGGCAGAAGGATCCCCTGAGCCAGAAGGTCGAAGCTGGGTTAGTCATGATTATGCCACCATACTCTAGCCTGGGTGACAGAGTGAGACTCCAACTCAAAAAAAAAAAAAAAAAAAAGAATAGATGGATGGGAAACATGTTATTTTAAAATTAGTATCCAACATTAGAGTCTATAATACTCATGAATGTGGCGGTAAGGGGCAAACAATGTTGTTTGTCTCTACTTTTCAGGTTTCAATGTCCTCATCTGTAAAATGGGAAAATAATAATGATACCTCTTGATAGAGTTGTGTGAGTGTTCAAGGAGATGATGCCTGTATCTATGAGCATAATGCCAGGCACATAACAAAGTACTTAATACATTTTAAAACAATGTAATAATCAAAAAGAAAAAGATTAGAGAATATTTCTGGATTTTATTTCAGGTTTTTCTAAAGCACTGAAACCTAGAAAAAGATTAATGGAGTCCTTGAGGAGTTTAAAAATAGCTAAGAGTTTCTGTCTAGGATTCAGATGTCCCTTCTTTCAAATATAAAGAAAAGGCTGTGTGGTGACTTGTGCCTATAATTCCAGCACTTTGGGGGGTGGAGGCAAAAGCTGAATTACCATTTCAACACTCTCCCAAGTGAATAATGAGCCATTTTCACCTTCACAGCACTATAAGAGGAATGAGCATTAACCTCACATAATGCTCTCCGCTCTCATAACGTCAGTCCGGTTGTGGTATATTCTCGGGTACCCATTTGCTATTCTCTAACATCTATTCTTTTTTTCCAGTGTTTTTTGCTTGGCACATAGTCACTTCCCACCAAAGGCCAACACTTCCAACCCTCCCTCGCAACCAGGGATGGCCTTGTGATCAACTGGACGTGAATGACCAATGGAATATAAAACCTTAATCCCCGTAATGTCTTGTGTACACTCCTCTTATCTTTGTCCCTCTTCCCACTCAATGGGTGATGGTGAGTGTTAGCTTAGCCAGTCTGGACCCAGAAACAGAAGCCAAGTATTAAGAATGGAAAAGCCTCCTTGTCAGGCATGGAGTGCCTACCGCTAAACCAGAGACAAAAAAATTCTGTTTTGGCTGGGCACGGTGACTCACACCTATAATCCCAGCACTTTGGGAGGCCAGGGTGGGAGGACTACTTGAACTTAAGAGTTCAAGACCAGCCTGGGCAACATAGGGAGACCCCATCACTACCAAAAACATCAAAAAAAAATTAGTAGGATATGGTGTCACTGTCTGAAGTTCCAGCTACTTGGGAGACTTAGGTGGGAGGATCGCCTGAGCCCAGGAGGTTGAGGCTGTGGTGAGTCATGATGGTACCACTGCACTCCAGCCTTGGGTGATAAAGTGAGAGCTCAACTCAAAAAAAAAAAAAATTTTGTCTTCTTTCAAGTGCTGCATTTTTAGCTTTCTTTGGTACTATAACTTAAATATTCTAAATAGCACTAAGTAGAGAAGAATTCAGTGAGCTATAGGAAAATCAAAGAAAAAGATGAGAGGGTAATGGGAAAGACATTGTGGCCAGCGATCAGCAGGGGCAACATGAAAACTGAAAAAGGCTGAGACGGAAGGATTGCTGGAGCCCAACAGGTCAAGGCTGCGGTGGCCAGGAGCAGCCACTGTAGTCCAGTTTGGGCAACAGAGTGAGACTCCAACTCAAAAAAAAACAAAAGAAAGAAAATGTGCTTGGGTTGTCTGAAAAATAAGGTTGTCTTTAAAAAGTAGCCTCAACCTCCTGGACTCAGTCAATCCTTCTGCCTCAGACTCCTGAGTAGCTGAAATGACAGGTGCATATATATATATTTGTTTTTGAGTCAAAGTCTCACTCTGTCACCCAGGCTGGAGTGCAGTGGCACGTGCATGGCCTCCACCTCCCTGACTTGCTGGGCTCAAGGGATCCTTCCACCTCAGCCTTCCAAGTAGCTGAAACTACAGGTGCATGCCACCACACCAGGCTAATTTTTATATTTATTGTAGAGACAAAGCCTCGCCAAGTTGCCCAGGCTAGTCTCAAACTCCTGAGCTCAGGCAATCCTCTTGCCTCCACCTCCCAAAGTGCTGGGATTATAGGTCTGAGCCACCACACCCAGCCTTTTCTTTATATTTGAAAGAAAGGACATCTGAATCCTAGACAGAAACTCTTAGCTATTTTTAAACTCTTCAAGGACTCCATTAATCTTTTTCTAGGTTTCAGTGCTTTAGGAAAACCTGAAATAAAATTCAGAAATATTCTCTAATCTTTCTCTTTTTGATTATTACATTGTTTTAAAATGTATTAAGTACTTTATTATGTGCCTGGCATTATGCTCATAGATACAGGCATCATCTCCTTGAACACTCACACAACTCTATCAAGAGGTATCATTATTATTTTCCCATTTTACAGATGAGGACACTGAAACTTGAAAAGTAGAGGCAGACATCATTGTTTGCCCCTTACCATCACATTCATCTTGCTACCTAATTTTTCTCAGACATGAGTCAGCAGGTCAGGCACTGAGGCTCACACCTGAAATCCCAGCACTTTGGGAGGCCAAGGTGGGAGGATCACCTGTGGCCAGGAGTTCGAGATCAACCTGGGCACTATAGCAAGAATTCACCTTTACAAAAAATTGACCAGGTGTGGTGGCACATGCCTGTAGTCCCAGCTGCTGGTGAGACTGAGGGGGAAGGATCACCTGAGCCCAGGAATTTGAGGCTGGGGAGAACCATGATTGTGCCACTGCACCTCAGCCTGGGCAACAGAGTGAGATCCTGACTCAAGAGAGAAAGAGAGAAAGAAAGAAAGAAAGAGAGAAAGAAAGAGAGAAAGAAAGAAAGAAAGAAAGAAGGAAGGAAGGAAGGAAGGAAGGAAGGAAGGAAGGAAGGAAGGAAGGAAGGAAGGAAGGATGGAAGGAAGGAAGGAAGGAAAAGAAATGGACAGCAGTGCACCCAAGGCCAGGGGAAATCATTGGCCCAAGTAAGTACTATCTCATTCCCATTTTTAGTGATTATTTGAGAGGTAACACTACTACAGGTGTGATCTGTTTCTACCCACAGAAGACTTCTAACTCCAAATATGTGAGATGTCTTCTCACACCAACAACCAGTTCTCCAACTTTTCAGATACCAACAAGGTACCAGCAATTCAATTCAATTCTAACATTAAATGCCTGTATTCAACTCAAACCCCACAGGTTAAAAGCTCAGTTCCACAAGATTGCCCCTACTTCAGACGCTCATTGTTAGTAATGATTCTCCCTGTTTCCCCTTCTGTCCAACTTGGCAACAAGTCAGATGTTCTCACAACCCTTTCTCAGGTTCAATAATTTACTATAATGATTTACAGAACTCAGGGAAGCACTTTACTTACTGACACTAGTTTATTATAAAGAGTATCCCAAATCCCTGTGTTTTTGTTTTATTTTGGTTTTGGCTTTTTTGAGTCAGGGTCCCACTTTGTCACCCAGGCTAGAGTGTAGTGGCACAATCATGGCTTACCACAGTCTCATTCTCCTGAATTCAGGCAATCTTTCTGCCTCAGACTCCTGCGTAGCTGAAATTATAGGTCTGCACCACCACACCTGGCTAATTTTTAAATTTTTCTTAGAGATGAGGTCTCACTGTGCTGCCCAGGCTGATCTTGATCTCCTGGGCTCAAGCAATCTTTCAACCTTGGCCTACCAAAGTGCTGGAATTACAGGTGTCAGTCACTGCACCCAGACATTCCTTACCTCTTAATATGATTGCATTAGGGATTAAGTTTCAGCATGAATACTGGAAGGACACAAACATTCAAACCATAGCACCAACCTTGTGATCTTAGAAAACTATATAATTAATTTTGTCAGTTAGGATGTGTTTGGCTGCAAGTAACAGACTACCCAACCCAAATCAGTTGGAATCACAGGTGTTTATCTTCCTCATGCAACAGGGAGTCCAGAGACTAGTGGGCTCAATGTTCTGTGTCAGCTTCTCTACCACTCCAAGACCTTTCCCTTGGGGCGACAAGATGGCTGCCATAGCCCTAATGTCTCAGCTTCACACTGTAAGGCTTGAAAGCAGGAAAGAGGATAGTGACATCTCATTTGGGCATTGTACTTTTAAGGAGGAAAATCTTTTCTGCAACCTTCCAGTGGACTTCCCCGCTTTAAGTCACATTCCTACTATAATATTGTGATATAATAAACAGACATTTTGTCCTTGTCCCCAGTTCCATGTACTCTTAGAATTTTCTGAGCGGTAGGGGTGAGAGGAGTGTCTTTTGTTATTCATAATAAGCCCCTTTCTGCCATACCAGAGTTTATGTTCATGAGGTAATTGGCGTCTGGAAGCCCCTAGATTTCTCCAGGATGGGGGTTGATCACCAGAGGAGCAGAGCATGACAGGAGGTTGCAAATTTGAGCTCTAACCTCTGACCTCTGGAGAAGGAAGGATGCTGGCGGATCTTAATAAATGTTAGTAACTATGGTTAATATTCGGCAACTATTTTTATTTATTTATTTATTTATTCATTCATTCATTCATTCATTTGGAGTCAAGTTCTCACTCTGTTGCACAGGTTGGAGTGCAGTGGCATGACCATAGCTCACGGTAGCCACAAACTCCTAGGCTCAGATGACCATCCTTCCTCAATCTCCCAAGTAGCTAGAACCACAGGTGCATGCCACCACTCCTGGCATGCACTTGGCTAATTTTTTATTTTTTTGTAGAGATAGGTCTCGCCATATTGCTTAGGCTGGCCTCAAGTGATCCTCCCACCTTGGCCTCCCAAGGTGCTGGGGATTTTCAGCATGAGCCACCATGCCTAGCAATGGCAGCTATTTTAAAAATCCCTACATGAGAGTTATTGTGCTAAATGATTCTAAAGCATGACAATTTGTGATTCCTAACCTTCATAATTTTTTAATACTAATTGGGGATGCCAGGGCACAGCTGCCAAAAATATAAAGATGACTGAATTTTTTGTATATAGATATAACATGCTTTTTAATGCTAACATTTATTTTTAGAAGAAAGAAACTATGCTTCCTATCTATTTATATCAAGGAAGACTTCCTAAAGAAATAAGTGACCTGCAGCCTTAAGAAGTGAGAAAACCCAAGCCACTACATTTGAGAACTCAGAACATGACCATGGGGAAGAGGAGCAAAATGTAGTTGAAGGCTTCAGTATGACCTTAGGAAGCAGAGAAAGAGTCACTCTAAGTTCAAAAGTCCATGATCCAGAGGTAAACAACTTGGAGGCAAAACACTGCAGTATGATATGAGATCAATCCATCCAAATAGGATTCCATTTATGTTTATCTAATGGCAGGGAGGAAGTCTGCATTCTTCCAATAGATTAATGTCTTACCTTTCTCCCTACCTAGGACTAGAATTTCTCTTCAAAGTAAGCTACAAAAAATCCTTATAGTTCCTTAAAGTCTTTGTTCTCTGACCTATGTATGCCTGGCTCTTTCTCAATATTCAGATCACTGTTTAAATTCACCTCCTGAAGCCAGGCTCAGTGGCTCAGCCTGTAATCAATCCCATGCCTTTGGGAGGCTGAGGTGTGTGGATTGCCTGAGTCCGCGGGTTCGAGACCCACCTGGGCAGGCGAGACCTCATCTCTACAATAAATCAAAAAATTAGCCTGGCGTGGTAGCGTGCGCCTGTGATTCTGGCTACACAGAAGGCTGAGGCGGAAGGATCGCCGGAGCCCAGCAGGTAGAGGCTGCGGTGGCCAGGAGCGGGCCACTGCACTCCAGTCTGGGCGACAGAGTGAGACTCTAACTCAAAAAAAAAAAAAAAATTCACCTTCTGAGATAGGACTTCACTGATATCCCAATGTAGAGGAAATATCAAGACACTCACCTATAATCGCAGCACTTTAGGAGGCAGAGGCGAGAGGACTGCCTGAGCCCAGGGGCTCAAGATCAGCCTGGGCAACTTGGTGAGACCTCGTCTCTATAATAAATCAAAAAAATTGGCTGGGCATGGTGACACGTGTCTGTAGTTTCAGCCACTTGGAAGACTGAGGTGGAAGGATCACCTGTGCCCAGCAGGCCAAGGCTGCAGTGGACATGAGCGTGCCACTGCACTGCAGCCTGGGCAACAGAGTCAGACACACAAAAAGAAAGAAAGAAAGAAAAAAGCGCTTAAAAGATAAAGATAGAAAATATTAGCCTGGGTGATGTGGCTCAAGCCTATAATCCCAGCACTTTGAGAGGCCGAGGTGAAAGGATTGCCTGAGTTCAGGGGTTCAAGACCAGCCTTGGCAACTTGGTGAGACCTCATCCTTACAATAAATCAAAAAATTAGCCAGGCTTGGTAGACGGGCATGGAACCTGCAGTTCCAGCTACTTGGAAGGCTGAGGCGGAAAGCTGAGGCAGAAGGATCACCTGAGCCCAGCAGGTCGAGTTTGCAGTGGCTGTGAGCATGGCACTGCACTCCAGCCTAGTCAACAAAGTGAGACTCCAACTCGAAAAAGAAAGAAAGAAAGAAAGAAAGAAAGAAAGAAAGAAAGAAAGAAAGAAAGAAAGAAAGAAAGAAAGAAAGAAAGAAAGGAAGGAAGGAAGGAAGGAAGGAAGGAAGGAAGGAAGGAAGGAAGGAAATATTTTGTACAACTGTACAATGTATATGTGTTTTAATCAAATTGCTATTACAAAGGAGTTCAAAAGTTTTTAAGAATTAAGTTTATAAAGTAAAAATGTTATACTAAGCTAAGATTAATTTATTAAGGATGAGAATTTTTTTTTTTTTTTTTTAAGATACAGGGTCTCACTCTGTTGCTCGGGTTGGAGTGTGATGGTACAATCATAGTTATCCCAAGTCTCAAACTCCTGAGCTCAAACAATCTTTCCATTTCAGCCTCCCGAGTAGCTGGGAATAGAGGTGTACACCACCACATCCAGCTAAGTTTTTGTTTTGTTTTGTTGTTTGTTTGTTTGTAAAGGCGAGGTCTCACTATGTTGTCAGGCTGGACTTGAACTCCTGGGCTCAAGCAATCCTCCCCCCTCTGCCTCTCATGTTATCACCTGTTCACACTCAAAGAGAAAACCCACATGATGTTAGATTTCTGGAGGACCTGAGAACAACACAATATACACGCCGGGTCACCAAGACACAACCATGAGAATCAGGCCAGTCCTCCATGTCAGGGGCTGCTATTCTTTTTCTCATCTCAGAGATGGTTCTCACTCCCACCCCTGTGTCCAGTTCACACATTGTTATGTTGAACTTTATAGGCTCAAGCATGGACCAAGGCAGCTTGCAGCCCACAAATGGTACACAAACCACCATAACTAATCCCAGAACAGACCCAGCCTCCCTTCTCCAAATGTAGCTGTAGGCATGTAGACCCCTGAAGATTCCTGGACCTCTCCTGCAGATGTCCTGACATAAGAACAGAGAAGGCTGCGGTTGAAGGATGGAGAAGGCCTTTACAGTGTGGACTTGGAGAAGCTGGTATGAAGAGATGTTTAAGAGGAAGAATTCCTAAGATCATGGGAAAGAGAAACTGAAGACTCTGATATTGCTAGCTTAGGTGATGGGGTATTAGGATGCTAATTTTTTTTTTTTTTTTTTGAGTTGCCCAGGCTAGAGTGCAGTGGCACAATCATGACTCGCTGCAGCCTCGCTGAGCCTCCTGGACTCAGGCAATCCTTCCACCTCATCCTTCCAAGTAGCTGGAACCACAGGCACAGCCACCTCGCTGGCTAATTTTTTGACATACTGTAGAAATGAGGTCTTGCCAAATTGCTCAGGTTGGTTTCGAACCCTAAGCTCAGGCAATCCTCTCACCTCATCCACCCAAGGTGCTGGGATTACAGACATGAGCCACCATGCCTGACTGTTATAGGCTGAAAAGAGGCCATTTTGCTTATATTAAAACAATCATGTAGAAAAGTCTTGAAAACTTGTATTCTTTTTGTAACTGAGTTGAGTTCAATGTAAAAGCTGCTTAGATTCAAACATGTCAATGGAAAAGTTGCTTAGATTCAAACATGTACATTTTTCCTATTACCATCCCCCTTCCCCTCTCCTAGCACAGCCTTGCCTGACTGACCAATTTTATCTAGTAAGCCACTGCTGGTGCCAAAGAAGAAACAGCAGGCAAGCCAGATCACCTAATGATTAGGAAAGCAACCCAAGGCTAGAAAAAGTCTGAAAGCCTGTTGTGGGTATTGCCCACCTCCCCTCCATCTGTGAATACAAGGACTTTGGACTGTTATAGACCAGGGCTCTGGGAATAAGTGATTGCTACAATTATGTTTCAAAACAATTTAAAGCTATCATTTCAAATGTTGTGACTTTTCCTTCCGTCCAAATGTTACAATTGTCTGCCCCTTCGCCTAAAAAAAAAACCGTAAAGGAACATACTGTAAATTCCAAAATGCTCTCTAAAATGTCAACATGGCCAGGAGACTTTGTATCACATCAGTGATCACGTATCAAAAATTGTTAATGTAAATCTTAAATCATGCTAAAATTGCTCATAGGCTTCAAACTCTGTGGGTGAAGGGCTATGAATTTTGAGTATAAATATTGAAGTGAATTTGTGCTGCTTTGAGCATCTTTGTTTTGTTTGGTTTTGGTTTTTGGGTAGGAGTCTCACTCTGTCTACCAGGCTATAATGCGGTATCACACTCATGGCCACCACAGCCTCTACCTGCTGGATTCAGGTAATCTTTCTGCCTCATCCTTCCAAAAAGCTGAAACTACAGGCATGTGCCACCATGCCTGGCTAATTTTTCGATCTTTTATTATAGAAATGAGGTCCTGCCAAGTTGCTCAGCCTGGTCTCAAACCCCTGAGCTCAGGCAATCCTCTTGCCTCCACCTTCCAAAGTGCTGGGATTACAGTCATGAGCCACCACGCCCAGCCTGACTGGGTTTTTTTTTTTAAAATAAAGATGGTGACCTATAACCTGGTTATAGAAATTAAGCACTCCCTTTCCTCCCTGCTTCTACCTCTCATCTTTTGTTGGCCACGAGAGATAGCAGCTGAGAGTTCCTCAGACTGTTTTATGGCTAGTGATACTATTAATCAGGATGAAGCTTATTGGTTCATAACAGGTTTTGGGGGGAGGTGATCATTTCTGCTTGGGCCATATCCATTTGAAGTGCTCAATATAGTGATGCCCTCTAATCAGTAGAGTGCAGGGGAGTGCTTAACTCTGGGACTCATCGGCACAAGGAAGGCAGGAGAGCCGCTCAGATAACAAGGGAGAATTCGTGGAGTGAAAAAAAAAAAAGCAGCTCCACTGAATTTTTTAAACTATGGCAAAATGATCTAGAATCAAAATTTCAAAAGAGACTAATAAGTGTATGCTTTAAAAAGTCAAAGCAGGCCGGGTGCAATGGCTCACACCTGTAATCCCAACACTTTGGGAGGCCGAGGCAGGAGGATCATTTGAGACCAGATTTGAGACCAGCCTAGGCAACATAGTGAGACCTCATCTCTATAAAAAAATTTAAAAATTAGCTGAACATGGTGGCATGTGCCTGTAGTCCCAGTTACTTGGGAGGCTGAGGCAGGAGGACCACCTGACCCAGCAGATCGCGGCTGCGGTGGCCATGAACATGCCTCTGGGCTCCAGCCTGGACCACAGAATGAGATGCCAACTCAAAAAAAAAAAAATAGATCTCCCTCTCTCAACATTACAGTCTTATTCTGATTGACAAACAGCAGTGGGTAATGATTTCTTGTGGCTGAGGTATCTAATATAAAACAGATCTCTATACACGTGTGCATATACAATTTATAACAAGACTCTGAAACAAGTTAAATTGTGTCTTGATTTTTGAGAACTGAAATATCTGCTTTTCTGCCAGCACCTCGGAGAGCCCATAAATGATGGAAGTGCTGGGCTTTCAGAAAGATGTTATTTCTTTGCAATGCTACCTCTTTGGGGAGCAAATGTGAAAAATAAAATGTGTCATTTTACATGATACAGAGTCTTTTTATCATCACCTTCCTGGCTTCACAAGTGAATGGGACAAATCATAAAAAGACATATTGTAGGTGCAAGTCCTGCCTGAGATTTAGATATTCTAATGGAGTGCACAATTCAGTGAGTCTTTTCTGTGTCTCTTATTTTTCCCATTCTTTATCTGTGGGCAGAATGACCTGGTAATAAAATACTGAGCTGTGAATGGGATGATTTGCCTTGGCTGGCAGCTTCTCTCAGCTTCTAGCTCTTGGAGGTGATGATTTTCCCATCAACTCACTCCAAGGGAGTATTGTTAAAATCCATCAGATTGAGCCATGGGTTTTCAACAGAAGTGGATGAGGACGCATATAGCCATCATAACAATTTACCAAATTTTCAAAGATCAATTTCCATCACAAGGATCAATTATAAACATTTTGCAGACATAGAAACTGATACTTTGAAAATTAATGGAACTGCAATAGACTACTTCACACTCTCTAAGATGACTATAATAAAAAAAGACAAACAATAACAAGTGTTGGTGAGAATGGGAAGAAAAGGGAACCCTCCTACATTGTTGTTGAGAATGTAAAATGTAAATGGTGCAGCCACTGTGGAAGAGTCTGGCAGTTTCTCTAAAAGTTAAACATAAAGTCACCATGGGACCCAGCAATTCCACTCCTACTTGTATAGCCAAGAGAATTGAGAACTCATGTCCACAAAAAACTTGTATACAGCTGTTCATAGCAGCATTGTTCATAATACCCAAAAAAGTAGAAACAACTCAAATGTCCATCTGCTGATGAATGTGCAAGTGAAATGTAGTATATCTACACAATGGAATAATATTCAGCCACAAAAAAAGAAAAAAGTACTTATACCTTGTATAACATGAATGAACCATGAAAACGTGTTAATGAAAAGAATCCAGGCATGAAAGGTTAGATATTGCATGATTCCATTTATATAAAATGTCCAGAATAGGCAAATCCATTAAAAAAATAGATTAATGGTTGCCTAGGACTGGGAATTTTGGGGGCAAATAAGGAGTGACTGCCAATAGGTATGGATGTTCCCTTTAGAGGTGATAAAAAATATTTTGGCATTAGATAGCCATGGTAATTGCACAACTTTGTGAATATACTTTTTAAAAAATTGTATTATAAAGGATATATTGTATAGTATACAAAACTTTAAAATCAAAGATTTAAAATTTGATTGAATATCACATGACATAAAGAATTATTAATTTTTGGTATAAAATACTATGGTTATGCTTCCCTCCACCCCCGAGTTGGGATCTCACACTTTTACCCAGGCAGAAGTTCAGTAGCACAATCCCAGCTCACCACAGCCTCAGTCTCCTAATCTCTCCTATGCCAGCCTAAGTAGCTGGGACTATAGGTGCATGCCACCATGCCTAACTAGCTTTTGATTTTTTGTAGAGACAAGGTCTTACTATGTCACTCAGGCTGGTTGTGAGCTCCCGGGCTCAAGCAATCCTCTTGTCTCCACCTCCCAGAGTGCTGGGATTATAATTGTGAGCCACCACAACTGGCCCCTTCAGTTGATTGTGCTTTTTTGTTGTTGTTGAATCAGGGTCTCACTTTGTTCCCCAGGCAGGAGTGCAATGGCATGATCATGACAATCACAGTAAATGGCAGCTTCGACATCCTTCCACCTCAGTGATTCTTCCACCTCAGCATCCCGAGTAGCTGGGATGACAGACATGCGTCACCACAGCTGGCTAAGTTTTAAATTTTTTATAGAGACAAGGTTTTGCAATGTTCCCCAGTCTTGTGGTTATACTTTTTAAACAAACCTTTTGGAGATGATGACTAAATACTCATAACCATTTTTTTTTTAATTAACGGCAAGTTTATATTGCTAAGGCAGTACCCTGTTGCTGGACTCCCATCATTCAGACATGGTGGTCATGGACTCTGAATCCCACATTAGTGTTGAGATCTTGAGAAATGTCTTAGATGCTGTAAGACTCAGTTTTCTCTTCTGAAAAGCCGAAATTGTTATAAGAGTTGAAAACTCCTAGGGCTATTGTGATAGCCAGTAGGCAATTGTCAAATGCTGCTGTTGAGGAGGGAGATGGCAGTTAGATGTAATCATCTATTACTGTGATTCTAACACATTTTTTCAAATTTTAGCAACTGTGAAATTAGGATGCACTTACTAATCAGTGGTATTCATAGTTTAATTGGAAATAATTTTGCTTCCTCAATAGGACATAAAACCAAAGAGCATCAAATATTAAATAGAGATAAGAATCACTATTCCAATCTCATGTTCCAGGCAATGGCCCAGGCCCTGAGAATATAGCAACGGACGGTACAGATCAAGCACTTACCAGGGAAAGTTGATATTCTAGTGAGGTGGGGAGAGACATCAATGAATAAATATTTACTATATCAAGTAGCTATATATGTGATAAGAATAATAAAGTAGAATATTTACATGCAAAAGAATGAAGCTGGACCTTTGTCTTACACCACATACAAAGATCAGCTCAAAAGCCGGGTGTGGTGGCACAGGCCTATAATCCAAGCTGCTATGGAGGCTGAGGCAAAAAGATCACTTGAACCCAGGAGTTTGAGGCTGGAGTGTGCCATGATTCACACCTGTGAATAGCCACTGTATTGCACTGCACTCCAGTCAGGGCAACACAGTGAGACCTTGTCTCTAAAAAAATAAAAAGTAAAATGTTGACTCCAAATGAACTAAAGACTAAACATAGTATCTGAAGTCATAAAACTCCTAAAAAAGACATAGCTGATATAAACATTGATGTTGGCCTTGGCAAGGGTTTTTGAGATATCACACCCAAAGCTCAGGCTACAAAAGCAAAAGTAAATAAATGGGACTACATCAAACTAAAACTAAAAAGCTTCTGCATAGCAAAATCAACAAAATGAAAGTGTAATCTATAGACTGGGAAAAATATTTGCAAGCTGTATATCTGTATATTAATATACAAAATGTATAACTCAATACTGAAAAACAGATAACCTGATTTTAAAATGGGTAAATGATCTGAATAGACATTTCTCCAAAGAAGACATAAAAATGGCCAACAGGTATATGAAAAGGTGCTCAACATCATCAATTATCAGGGAAATGTGAATCAAAACCACTGTGAGATCTCCCATCACATTTATTAAGATGGCTATTATTAAAAAGTCAAGAGCTAACAAACATTGGAGGGTGTAGAGGAAAGGGAACTCTGGCACTCTGTTGGTGGAAATATAGATTGGTGCAGTCTTATGGAAAACAGTATGGTGGTCCTTAAAGAAATTAAATATAGGATTGCCATATGATCCAGTAATTCCTCTTCTGGAATTTTGGAGGGGTTCCCCCAAAAACAGAATTATCTTTTGGAGGGTGAGCCCCTTGTTGTATAGGAGTCAGCTGCTAGGTAAGGATTCTAGGAACCCATTGGCATTAGTATACTAGCTAGGGTTGTTGTGAGAGGCTGTGTTTAGCTTCAATGAATTTTTTTTGGAAATTCTTTCAATGTGCTTACCCATTTCATGATGGTGATTTATGAGTGCACCTGCCCACACTGCTCTGAGTCTTCAGCAGTTTTTGACCAAAAATGACATGACCCTCATGCCCCACCCTCCCTATTCACTCAATCACACCCCAAGCAACTATTTTTTGTTTCCCTTGATGAAAAAAGTCCTCAAAGGGAAACGCTTTGCCAATGTGGAAGAGGTGAAACGAAAAATGTCAGAAGCACTAAAAGGCATCAAAACTGTCAAGTTCAAAACTGTTTTGAGCACTGGAAAAAGCATCTCAATAGGTGTATTGCATCAAACAAAGAGTACTTTGAAAATTACTGAAGTTTAGACATGTAAGAATAAACACTTTTTAAATAAATAAATTTCACTTGGGGGTGTCCCTCCTTGTACATAACCAAAGGAAATGAAATCACCACATCATAATGACATTTGCACTCCTACCATACATGAATAAGCCTGGAGGATATTGTGCTAAGTGAAACAGTCTAGACACAGAAAGAAAAATGTTGTGTGATCTCACTTATATGTGGAATCTAGAAAACTAGTCAAATGTACAGAAATACAGAATAAAGCAGTGGCTTCCAGGGGTGAGGCAGAGGAGGGAAATTAAGGAAATAAAAGTCAGAGAATACAGAGAAGCAGAAATGTAGATGAACAAGCCTAGAACTCTACTACATGAGGACTATAGTTTTAAAAATTGTATTGTATTAGGGATTCTTGCTAAATGAATAAATTTTAGCTGCTGTTGTCACTCATGTAAAAAAGGGTAACTATGTGAGATGATGGATCTATTCATTTGCTTCACTATAGTAAACTTTTTACTGTTTATATATCTCATAATCTCATGCTGTATTCCTTAAATATGAACAATAAAATTTATTTTTAAAGAATAAAGTGTTGGCCAAGGCGAGAGGATTGCCTGAGCCCACGGGTTTGAGACCAGCCTGGGCAACTTGGTGAGATCTCATCTCTCCAAAAAAAAAGAAAAACAATAAAAAATTTAAAAAGTAAAAAATAAAGTGTTACAAAGGGTTAGAGTGTTATAGATTGGTTTTTTATTTGAAGTGTTCAGAGAAGAGTTTTCTGACTAGGTGATATTTGAGCAAAAATTGGAAGACAATTATCCTGAAAATATTTTGCAAACCTTTATATAAAGGTTAAAAAAAAAAGGCAATATGCTGTAAAATCATAGTATTCTGGGTTGCCCTTAAAAAAAGATTCAGCCTAGTCTCTGTCATTATGAAGTTCATGGCCTTGTCTAAGAGACCGACATGGAAACTTTGTCATGCAATATAATAACTGCTAATACAGAAAACACATAAATAGAAACATATGGGAGGCAGACCACACCAGAAGGTTTCACAGAAATATTTAAGCTACATCTTTTTTAAGATGTTTAATTAGTTGGGCATGGTGGCACACACCTGTTATCCCACCTACTAGATGAGATGGAGGATCACTTGATCCCAGGAGTTTGAGGCTATAGTGAGCTATGATCTCACCACAGCACTCCAGCCTGGGTGACAGAGTGAGAACCTTCCTCAACATAAATAAATAAACTTAAACAAACATTTTTTCTGAATCAGGATTATCCCCAGGCTGGAGTGCAGTGACACAATCACAGTTCACCACAGCCTCAACTTCCTGGGTTCAAGTGATCCTCCTGCCTCAGCCTTCCAAGTAGCTGGGACTACAGGCATGTACCACCATGCCGGCTAGTTTTTTAAATTTTTTGTGGAGATAATTTCTCACTATGTTGCCTAGACTGGTCTTGAACTCCTGGGCTCAAGCAGTCCTTCCATCTCAGCCTCCCGAAGTGCTGAGATTATAGGTATGAGCCACTATGCCCAGTCATAAAATTATTTTTAATTAAAATACTTTTTAGGCTGTGCATGGTGGCTGTGATCTCAGCACTTTGGGAGGCTGAGGTGGGAGAATCTCTTGAGCCCAGGAATTCAAGATCAGCCTATGCAACATAGTGAGATCTCATCTCTACAAAAAATCAAAAAATTAGGCAGATATAGTGATGCCCCCACTTTGGTCCCAGCTACTCAGGAGGCTGAGGTGGAAGGATCACCTGAGCCCAGGGGATTGAGGCTGCAGTGAGCCGTGTTTGTACCACTGCTCTTCAACCTAGGCATCAGAGTGAGACCTCAACTCATAGATAATAATAATAAAATACTTTCTGGAGAAAATTCATATAACAGAAAAGCACACAAAAAAGAAAATATTACTCCCATTGCACATTTTTTATTTTGTCTTTTGACATACAAAATGAGAAATGAAAGCCTCTCCCCCTTTAACCCTACAGTTGGTGAGCTTTTTCTGTAAAAGATGAGATAGTAAATATTTGAGTCTTTGTGGACCAGTCTCTGACATGACTGCTCAACTCTGCCAACAGAGCACAAAAGCAACAATAGACATGTAAACGATGAAGCATGGCTGTGGCCCAGCACATTTTTATTTACAGAAACAGCCAGGCAGTTATATTTCCCCATAGTCTGTTGATCGCTGCCTCACTCACACCCCAGAAATTTGGAATAAAAATTAGTACATGACCAATTTTTTTTTTCTGTTTTAACTAAGACCTAAAGGATGAGCAAGACGGGCTAGTGAGTCAAGGGAGGATCTGTACAATCAAGATGGATTGAAAGCCATGTGCAAAGTTATAGTCATGAAAAAATTAAAACCAAAAAAGTCACAGAGTAGTATCTGGAGTACGCAGTTAAAATGATTAGACTTGATGTTTTACAAGCTAAATCAAGCTGTCCCTTTGTAATAATAAATTAACAACAATCTACTTCCATCTTACTGGGGAGATGACAGAAAAAAAGTGACAGCTGATATTTCAGTTTTAACTTTTTCCTTCATTGTGCTTTTTGAGTCCAAGTTCCCTATAAGAGGACAAGTGTCAATACTTCTGGATAGAGTCATATTACAGTGTTCAAGTGTGAATAAAACAAGCACTATGGCTTCAACATCGTCCTTACCCCCTTGGCACCAACTTTCTTTCTTCCTTCCTTCTATCCTTCCAACCTCCCTCCCTTCTTCCTTCCTTCTTTCCTTCCTTCCTTCCTTCCTTCCTTCCTTCCTTCCTTCCTTCCTTCCTTTCTTCATCAGAGTCTCCCTCTGTCACAGGCTGGAGTGCAGTGGCATGCTCACGGCCACCGCAGCCTCAACCTTCTGGGCTCAGGCAATCCTTCTGCTTCAACCTTCCAAGTAACTGGAACTATAGGCACACACCACCATGTCCTGCTAATTTTTTGATTTATTGTAGAGATGAGATCTTACCATGTTGCCCAGGCTGGTCTCTAACCCATGGGCTCAGACAATCCTCTCACCTCCACCTCCCAAAGTGCTGGGATTATAGGTGTGAGCCACTGCACCCAGCTGGCACCAACTATATTTCTAAAGATCTTTGATCCTGCCATAGACTTTTAGCTCTGCGATATTTACTCCTGAAAATTAACGTTCATTAGCTTATCTGTTACCTGTTTTGTGTTGTTGTCATTGTTTTTGTTTTGTTTTTAGCACTTGAGCCAGATGATCTGGAACCTTCTGGGTGATTTCTGTAATCCAAATATGTATGCTAAGATTTTATTCTCAGCCACCCCTATGTTTCTTTGCTGCTACCAGTATGGCAAATTGTGTAAACACAGTCAAGTAATAACACACATCATTTACCAAAAAAAATCTCTCAATAGGAAAATGAAACCAAGAAGCTGAACTTTTAAAAGATCTTTTAGAACTGCTCTGATGTCTTTGAGCAAATGTGTGTATTGTCCTTTGAAACAGCTGCACCTGATGTGACAGTGACAGTTCAGAAATCAGAGACAGGAATGAATGTGGTGGTTCACATCTGTAATCCCAGCACTTTGGGAGGCTGAGGTGGGGGGACTCCTTGAGCCCAGGAGTTGCCAGCCTGGATGGGCAAAACCGCAAGATCCCACTCATCTCTACAAAAAAAAAATTTTTTTTTTAATTAGCTAGGCATGGTGGCACACACCTGCTATTTGAGAGGCTAAGATGGGAGAATCACTTAAGCCCAGGTGTTCGAGGCTTAAGGTGAGATGTGATCATCATGCCACTGTACTCCAGTCTGGTGACTGAGTGAGACTCGATCTCAAAAAAAAAAAAAAAAGACATCAGAGACAGATATGAATTAGAGTTCTAACTACTTTGTGCCTCATCTATAAAATGGAATATTTAATTATTTCACAACTTTGTGGTATTAAAGGACAGCTTAGATGAACGTTTAACTGGTCATAAGGGCCCTGTAAGTATTTAGCTTCTTCATCCTCAATAATTGATATGTCAATCTATTACAATGTTCAAATATACCTTGATGCACCAAAATATGAAAAAAAAAAATCTTTGTTCACAGGTGTAGAATTATTTGATGCTGAAAGTAACTAAAACAGTGTAGAATTTAAAAAATTAAAATAGCATTTAAATCATCTTGAGAAAGAAAGATAAAAGAAAAAAGGGTAGGAAGAGGAGAAGTTAAAATAACATTCCTGCCAGGCATGGAGACTCACACCTGTAATCCCAGTACTTTGGGAGGTAGAGGCGAAAGCATTGCCTGAGTCCAGGCATTCAAGACCAGCCTGGGCAACTTGGTGATACAATAAATCCAAAAAATTAGCCAGGTGTGGTGGCGTATGCCTGTAGTTCCACTACTTGGAAGACTGAGGCATAAGGATCGCCTGAGCCCAGAAGGTCAAGGCTGTGGTAGCCGTGAGTGTGCCACTGCACTCCAGCTTGGGTGACAGAGTGAAATTCCAACTCAAAAAAATCAAAATAAAATAAAATAGCATTCCTATCCTAGCTTCTCTTAACTCAGTGTTTCCTTTTAAGCCCTTACACACTCGAAATTTTCAGTAATATATTATTTATTTCTGGCCCAACTTTGTTCTCGCTCTTGTTTTTCTCTTGTCTTTTATTCTGTCTTTAATTCATGTCATTTTGCTGTGGTTTACACTCATCTGTAAGTTCCCTAAAATCCATTTTGTAAAAATAAAAAAAAAGAGGTATAAATAAAATAAAATATTGTGTGTTAGATATGGCGAATTCTTAACGAGAGTCCAAGGAAATAAAACTTTTTTTTTTTTTTGAGTCAGAGTCTCACTCTGTCGCCCAAGCTGGAGTACAGTATCACACTCACAACCACCAAGCATCGACCTGCTGGGCTCCGGCAATCCTTCCACCTCAGCCTTCCAAGTAGCCGGAACTAAAGGCATATGCTACCATGCCTGGCTAATTTATTTTTTATTTATTGTAGAAACGAGGTCTTGCTAAGTTGCCCGGGCTGGTCTCGAACCTGTGGGCTCAGGCAATCCACTTACCTTGGCCTTCCACAGTGCTGGAATTACAGGCTGAGGCACTGAGCCCGGCCAAAATCAATCATTTTTAATAGCACCTAAGCCAGTATACGCAGTCTGACAATTAACGTTTGCAAACCATCCTAGAAAAAGTGTCACATACCTTGTTACTGAATATCACTATGATCACCTTCTAAGTACTCCCCTTGGGAAGCTATGCACCAATGCCAGCGCCTAGTCCACAAGTCAAAGCAATTTTGGAATTCTTTTCCTGGAATGACCATCAGAGCTGTCGTCCTATTACTCTTGATGTCCTGAATGTCATCAAATGTCTTCTTTTCAATATTTTCTTTATCTAAAGGTAAAGAAAAAAATTCATTGAGGACCAGATCAGGTGAGTAGAGAGTGTTCCAATACAGTTATTTGTACAATACTGCCAAAGTAAGCACACAGTGGCAAGTTCACAAACTTGTCAGACCTCAACAAATAACAGCAGTTCTGATGGCCATTCCAGAAAGAGTTCCAAAATTGCTTTGATGGGTGGACTAGGCATGATGTCAGTTTATAGTTTCCCAAAGGGAGTACTTCAAAGGTGACCGTAGTGATATTCAGCAACGAGGTCTGTAGCACTTTTTCTAGGATGGCTCATGAAACTAATTGCCAGACCTTATAGCTCCTGCCCATCATCTGCAGTCTGATGGACAGCAAAGACAACAGTTTGCCTTTTCTTGAACCTCTTCCATTAATTTAAAAAATTTGAGGCTGGGCACGGTGGCTCACGCCTATCATCCCAGCACTTTGGGATGCTGAGGTGAGAGGACTGCCTGAGCCCACGGCTTTGAGACCAGCCTGGGCAACCTGGGGGGACTTCATCTCTACAATAAATCAAAAAACTAGCCAGGCATGATGGCGCATGCCTGTAGTTCCAACTACTTGGAAGGTTGAGATGAAAGGATTACCTGAGCCCAGGTGGCCACTGCCCTCCAACCTGGGCGACAGAGTGAGACTCCAGATCAAAAATAAAATAAAATAATAATAATAACAATATTAATAATAAATTATAATAGCTACCATCTCTTAAGTACTTACTATGTGCTGGATATTCGTCTAAGACCTATGTTTATTCACTTAATTTTCCCAACAATTCAAGGGTGCAGGTTCTAATTATTATCCCCAATGAACAACCAAAGAAATTGAAGGGTAAGGAAATGAGATACATTTCTTAAGGTCACACGCCTGCTGAGCAGTGAGATAGGATCCCTCTGGAGGCAGCCTGACTCCAAACCTGTTTCTCTTAGCCACTAGACAATATGACTTACAGGGGAATTACTAAGTCCTTAAAAAAGAATTGCAAGCACTTATAATTCCTTATTTTATTTTGTTTTGTTTTATTTTGTTTTATTTTTTGTAGAGATGAGGTCTCGTTATGTTGCCCAAAATGGACTCAAACCCCTGGGCTCAAGCAATCTGACCTGGGATTACAGGTATGAGCCACCATACCCAGTCATAATTTTTCTTTCTCATGGTTTTAGGCTCATAGATATTGATAAGTCATATAAAACATCCTTCTTTATACCCTATTATAAATCAATTTTCTATGCTTAACGTTGTTCTTTCTTGATCCTTTCTTCAATACACTTTTCAAAAATTTCAATACAGAATTTTTATGGCTAGGTAAAAGAAAGAATAAGTGAAAATAACCTGCCCTTTCAAATAGTTGAATCAATTCAATAAAGTGTTCAAAGAAATATCACCATATTAGACAAAGTGCCAGATCCTGGGGCTATGCAAAGTTGAGTTCTTTGGCTTTGTGGTACCTACGTCCAGTGGGCAGATACAAACATTAAACATGATGTGATGCTTTAGTTCATTAGTGCTGCTATAACAAGGTATCCCACAATGGATAATTTGTAAAGGATATACATTTATTTTCTCATAGTTCTGGAGTCTGGTAAGTCCAAGGTCAAAATGCTGACTAGTGAGGAAGGGCCTGGTCTCTCTCCTTCCAAGATGGTGACTTGGTGTTTCCCCCTCCAGAGGGAAGGAAAGCTATATCATCACATGGTGGGAGGCAGAAGGAAAAGCTAGCCAAATGCTTGGTGAAGCTTCTTTTGTAAGGGCCTTAATCCCATTTATGAGGAAGGGACCCTCATGGCCAAATCTCCTGTTAAAGGTCCTGCCTCTTAATCCTATCACAGTGGCCATTAAGTTTGAACATTCGAATTTTGAAGAGGACCCAGTCAAACCATAGAAAGTAATAATGCCATGATGAGAGATAGGATGGTAGTAACTCTTGGTGTTCTGAGAGTGGGGGCTAGGAGGAGAGGAAGGGTACTGTACCCAAGACCATACCCAGATGTGTAATTTAGGAAAGGCTTTCCTCTGAAAAACTTGCCTTGGTTGAGGTTTTTTGAAAGGCGCAGTGGCTCCCAGCACACTGGGAGCCCAAAGTAAGAGAATTGCCTAAGCCCATGGATTCGAGACCGGCTTGGGCAATTTGCCGAGACCTCATCTCTACACTAAGTCAAAAAAGAAAAAAAATAGCAGGGCATGGTGGCATGTGCCTGTAATTTCAGCTACCTGAAAGACTGAGGCAGAAGGAACAACTGAACCCAGCAGGCTGAGGCTGCAGTGGCCCTAAGTGTCCCACTACACTCCAGCCTGGGTGACAGAGTGAGACTCCAATGCAAAAAAAAAGAGGTGGGGGGAGAAGGAAAAAAAGATGAGATGGGAGTAGTAGAGGTGTTCAGAGCATGGTGTGTTAGACAGCTTAGGAACCCATAACAGGGTGGCTTAAACAATAGAATCCTATTTCTCATAGTTCTGGAGGCTGGGAAGTCCAAAATGAAGATGGTAGCAGGGCCAGTTTCTGGTGAGGGGTCTTCCTAGCATGTAGATGGCTGCCTTCTCACTGTGTCCTGATATGTCAGAGTGACAGAGTTTTCTAGTATCGCTTCTTTTAAGGACACTAATACAAGATGCAAAGGCCCCACCCTTTTTACCCCCATTTTACCTTAATTACCTCCATAAAGGCCCTCCTTTCAAATATAGTCACATTGTTGGCTGAGACACAAACACTCAATCCATAACATATGGGTAGTGGGGAGAGGAGAGACAGGGCTTGAACACAGAGAGGTTTCAGGATGAAAACATGGAACTGAGATCCTCTTGATTTCAAGGATCTGAACACCCTTCCATAATGAGGATGTGTGGATACAAGAATGGTATCAAGGTAAGCAAGAGTTTCAACTTTATCCAAAGAACAACAGCAATGAGAAACCATTGACAGCCTTTACCACAGAAGGGACGCAGTGAAATACAATTCTTGAAGAGCCTTATAGTAGGGGGAATAGATTGGAGAGGGCAAGCTGGAAGGCAGACACTCAAATAGAGTGTAGTTTCAAGGTAATGGCAAGGAAGACAGAAAAGAAATGGGCAGATGGGAGAGAGATGTCTAGGGGGTCAAAACAGCAGAATTTGGATATAAATTCAACCCTGTCAAACAGGGGGAGAGAGAAGCATCAAAGATGATGCCCAAGTTGCTGGCTTGGGCTTCCTGAGAGAAGATTGTCTGTCTTAGGAAGGGCAATGAGAAAACTCTCTCCTAGTTGTTAATAGCCCCAAGCATAGCTGGAGTCTCTGACAGCCAGGGCTTTCTGTCAATGAGACTTCCTTATAGTCACCTTTAAGCCTTAAAGTTTAAAGGCTAATGACACCTCACTCATGTTTATGTGTAAGCTTTTTCTAATTTCCACATAAGCCTGCGTTCTAATTATTCCTTTTATCTTCTTTAGCATATTTTCTCAAAGTATATGGGAACTCCAGAGCTATGAGAAACAGTCTTCTGTGATCTTGTCTATGTACATTGATTGCCTGAGCAATCTTGAAGCCAGGGGATCTTACATTTCTTTTCTGAAATATGTATAGGTAAAAAGGAAATAGTTAAATAGAATAATAATAATAGTTCATGTTTATTGAGTGTTAGCAAATATCAAATACTGAACTAAGACATACAAGTATATACGAAATTTAATCCTGACAGTCACTCTCTGAGATAAATAATACTATCCTATCTTATAGATGAAGACCTTGAGATTTTGACTTGCAAGTAAATACCCACACTCAGAAATCAAGTTCAAACAAACTGGCTTATAATGCTTCAATAGTGATTTTTATGCCATTTTGTTTCTCCAATTTTGTCTTCATGGTGGTTTAACAACTGAGAATTTTAAACATTTTGTCTATTGTAGCATAGGTAGTGTGATTTAAAATAACTTTCTTATTATTAGATTAATGGAGGCTTACTGCAAGAAACTTGAAAAATGTAAAGAAAATAAAAATCATCCATAATCCTATCACCTGGAGAACACTATTATTACAATTTTGATGTATAGTATTTTTAGTGCTCTTTTTACAGTTGAGATCAGTGTTTATACAATTTAATCATGCCTTCTTATTTAAATTATAAATATAACCATTTTCCATGTTATTAAACATGATTTACAAATGCTATTTTCAATGGCTGTAAAATATTTCATTATATGGATATATTATAATTGATGTACCCATTCAAGCATTTTTGAATATTTAGATTTTCCCCCCCCCGTCTTCCTCTACTATAAATAGTACAGTTGGTATTTCAAATTATTTCCTTAAAAAAAAAAAATCACCAGAAATGTAATTATTGCTTCAGAAGAGGTAGGCACATTTTTAAGCCTCTTATAACTTTCTAAAAACAAAAAAACGGTAGACACATCATCAGAAAGTAAGAATTCTTGAGCTGCAGACTGTCACTGTGAAATCTTCATCAACAATTTCATTGTAATTCCTATTTCCTTGAGTACACCTATTTGACATCGTTATATGCCTTTGAGATTGTTTTTATCTTTTCTTGAATTTGTTTTTATTTTCTCATCCCTTATCAATTCACTTATTTATTCATTTAGCAAATATTTATTGAGCAACCCTGTTTGAAAACTCTGAAACTCCCAAGCCCTATTTGAAACTCTGAAAATACAGAACCAGAGAAGACAGGCAAAATATCTGCTCTTGTGATACTAACAGTCAGGGGAGAAGGCATATAATAAGTGGATATGAAAATTAAGAAAAACATCTGATGGTAAAAGAGGAATGCAGGCTATTTGTTTAAAAGTGGTAATATAATAAAGCAATGAAGCAGAGTTCATAAAGTTTTGGGTCTCAGAAATCCTTTACATTTTTAAGAATTATTGAGGACCTTAATGTGAGTTATATAAGTATTCACATTTACTTTATTAGAAATAAAAACTGGCTGTGTGAGATGGCTCTCTCCTGTAATCCCAGCAAATTGGGAGGCCAAGGTGAGAGAATTGCTTGAGCCCAGGAGTTTGCAAATAGCCTGGGCAGCATAGCGAGATCTTGTCTCTATAAAATATCAAAAAATTAGCCAGGCATGGTGTTGCACATCTGTAGTCCTAGCTACTCAGGAGGCTGAGGTGGGAGGATTGCCTGATCCCTGGAGGTCAATACTTTGGTGAACCATGATCATGCCACTGCACTCTAGCCTCGGTGACAGAATGAGACAGGAAGGAAGGAAGGAAGGAAGGAAGGAAGGAAGGAAGGAAGGAAGGAAGGAAGGAAGGAAGGAAGGAAGGAAGGAAGGAAGGAAGGAAAAGGGAGGGAGGAAGGGAGAGGAAGGGAGGAGGAGTGAAGGAAGAAAGGGAAGGAAGGCAGAAGGAGGGAGGGAAGGCAGGCAAACAGGCAATGGAATCACTTTTGTCCCAAAGAGCAAGTAAGACACACACAGTAATGGGCATGAAGTGTTTTTTTGTTTGTTTTTTTGAGCTGGAGTCTCAGTCTGTCGCCCAGACTGGAGTGCAGTGGCATGCTCCTGGCCACCGCAGCCTCGACCCGCTGGGCTCCGGCGAGCCTTCCGCCTCAGCCTTCCGAGTAGCCGGAATTACAGGCATGCACTACCACACCCGGCTAATTTTTGATTTATTGTAGAGATGAGATCTCGCCAAGTTACCCAGACGGGTCTCAAACCCGCGGGCTCAGGCAATCCACTCACCTCGGCTTCCCAAGGTGCTGGGATTACAGGCTGAGCCACTGAGCCCAGCTGGACATGAAGTTTAATTTGCCCACATTTAGGAACTCAGTGCCCAAAGCTAACAAAAGGCAACTATGTAAAATAAGTACTAAATGTTGATATAAACCGCTGTAAATTGGCAGGAGAACTACCCCTGTTTTGTCTTAACAGCTTAGTAAACTGAGATGTCAATCAAGTTTCTCTTTTATCCAACAGAATAAACTGTGGATAGGCCCAGGCTGCTGTTGCACCCTTCTATTCACGAGACCGCCCTTATCTCCGTGAGTCTCAATATTCCCCCCAGAAATTACAAAAGATAGAGTTCCATCATCTCAACATTCTGCCAGCATTTCCATCTAGGCTCTCATGCAAGGTTCTCACTAGAAAACTGAGTACTAGGATGTAAACAGGATCACCAAAATGGAGCACTGGTCTGTTTTGTTGCTTGAAGTCTACTAGGCAGACATAGACGAAAGCATATAGTTAACTAGGGCACACTTGGAACTCTGGAATGTTGAGAAGCACCCAAAATTCCAGCCATTGCTCTTGTAATCAAAGAAGCCAAGGGTTAACCTTACAGTGTTTGCATAAATGGACTTTAACCAATTGGCAAAATGTTTCCCAAACCCAGGGCTCTTGTTAAATGTAGATTCCTGGAACCATCCCCGGTTCTGTAGAATTGGACTTCCTAGGGAGGAGCCCTGGGAATCCTTCTTTTTAATAACTGATTCTGATCTTTTTAGTAACTAATTCTGAACTGATTGATTCTTTCAAGAAAGTTAGATGACACCTTTGCACTTCTTTTCTTTTTTTTGAGTCGGAGTCTCACTCTGTCACCCAGGCTGGAATGCAATGACATGCTCATGGCCACCATGGCCTCGACCTACTAAGCTCAGGTGATCCTTTTACCTCAGCCTTCCAGGTAGCTGGAACCACAGGCATGTGCCACCATGCCCAGCTAATTGTTTTGATTTATTGTAGAGTCAGGGTCTCACCAAATTGCCTGGGCTGGTCTGGAACCCTTGAGCTCAGGCAATCCTCTCACTTCCGCCTCCCAAAGTGCTGGGATTACAAACAGGAGCCATCGTGCCGGGCTGGGTTTGCACTTTCAAACTGTTCACCAACAATCTCTATCTGCAATAATAAAACTGGTCAGTCAGCAATGGTTGCACTATAGCAGTATTTCCCAGAACTCCTGATAAGAATCACCTGAGTGCTAGCCAAGCCCGGTGGCTCAGGCCTCTATTCCCAGCACTTTGGGAGACAGGGACAAGAAAATCACCTGTGCCCAGAGGTTTGAGACAAGCCTGAGCAACTTAGCACAACCTCGTCTCTACAATAAATCAAAAAAATTAGCTGGGCGTGGTGGCGCATGTCTGTGCTTTCAGCTACTTGGAAAACTGAGGCGGAAGGATTGCCTGAGCCCAGCAGGTTGAGTCTGCGGTAGCCATGAGCGTGCCACTGCACTCCAGCCTGGGTGACAGAGTGAGACTCCAACTCAATAATAATAATAATAATAATCACCTGAGTGCTTAATTAAATTCAAATGCCCAGGCCCAACAATATCAGCTAGATTACGATTTGGGGGGTTTGAGGGGAAAGAACCTGGGAATCTACATTTTAATGATTATTCTGTCATTCAGGCAAGTGGTAGAAACCCCAAAACTAATTATACTGGGATTAAACAGTAAATGTCTTCAAAGCTGAATACAAATAATTTTGCAATTTTGAGCTTTCCAAGTATAATTCTACTTAAAACACATCATCAAATGGAGACATTTTATGCTTCCATTTATATAAAGCACAAAACAAGCAAAGCTAACATGTGCTGTTAAAAATCTAGAAATTGGCCGGGTGCAGTGGCTCATGCCTATAATCCCAGCTCTTTGGGAGGTCGAGGTGAGAGCCTGAGCTCACGGGTTTGAGACCAGCCCAGGTAACTTGACGAGACCTTATCTCTACAATTAATCAAAAAATTAGCTGGGTGTGGTGGCACATGCCTGTAGTTCCAGCTACTTGGAAGGCTGAGGTGGAAGGATCGCCTGAACCCAGCAGTTCAAGGCTGCGGTGACCATGAGTGTGCCACTGCACTCCAGCCTGGGCGACAGAGTGCAACTCCAACTCAAAAAAAAAAAAAAAATCCAGAAACTGACCCGGCACAGTGGCTCATGCCTGTAATCCCAGCACTTTGGGAGACTGAGGTGGGAGGACCACTTGAGGCCAGGAGTTCAGGACCATCCTGGGCAACATAGTGAGACCTCATTTTCACAAAAAAATTAAAAATTACCTGGGTATGGTGGCACATTCAGCTCCTCAGGAGGCTGAGGCAGGAAGATCACCTTAGCTCAGGAGACGGAGGCTGTGGTGAACTATGATCGTGCCGCTGCACTCCAGTCTGGGCAACAGAGTGAGACCACAATTCAAAAAAGAAAAGAAAAGGAAGAAAAATTCAGAAAGTGATCAGAAAGGGGCACTATGGTGCTTTCTCTGGAACTGTAAATGTTCCCTTTCTTTGTCTGATACTTGCTTCACAAATGTGTTCAGTTTGCAAAAAGTCAAGTTGTATGTGTATATATACATATAAACCGTACAATGTGTATACATATACATACACATATATATACTATATGTGTATACATATATATACAATATGTATACATATACATACACATATATATACTATACATCAATAAAAATGTTTTTTCACAAACATTTAAAAGTGAAGGAATTATAAAGGCTAATTGAAAAATAAGGAAAAATATGACTGGTTGCAGTGGCTCACATCTTTAATCCCAGCACTTTGAGAGACCAAGGCAGAAGGATCGCTTAAGCCCAAGAGTTCAACACCAGCCTGGGCAACATAGAGAGTCTGCATTTCTACCAAAAAAAAAAAAAAATTAAAAAATTAGCTGGACATGGTGTCATGGAGGAGGCTGAGGTAGAAGGATCCCTTGAGCCCAGGCATTTGAGGATACAGTGAGCCATGATTGTGCCACTGCATTCCAGTTTGGGTAATAGAGTGAAACCTCAACTCAAAAAAGGGAAAAAAGAAAAGAAAAATAAGGAAAAATATATATGCAAAGGGTGCTCTTTTAAATCAGAATTTTTATCAATATTAAAGATATACAACCCAAATATACATGAATTTCAGATTATGTTTCCTCTCCTAAAAAATAAAAATAAGGACAAGCACAGTGGCTCACACTTATAGTCCCAGCACTTTGGGAGATGGAGGTGAAAGGATTGCCTGAGCCCAGGGGTTGAAGACCAGCTTGGGCAACTTGGTGAGACCTCATCTCTATAATAAATCAAGAAAAATTAGCCAAGCGGGTAGCACACACCTGTAGTTTCAGCTACTTGGAAAGCTGAAGTGGAAGGATCACTTGAGTCCAGCAGGTCGGGGCTGTGGTGGCTGTGAGCGTGCCACTGCACTCCAGCCTGGGTTACAGAGTGAGAATCCGACTCAAAAATAAAAATAAAATTAAAATATGCCTGCTTTAAACCCTGAGACTTCCTGTTTCTGGAAGAAAATATTTTCCTGAAGCTCAGATTTGATACCAACCTTTGCATTGTTTTAAATATAGAAAAAATAAATAAATATCCACAAATTTGGACCCACAAGCAAAATCTCTACTTCTGTATTTCAGGGACCAGATGGCCAAACACAGCTTATTTATTTTCAGTTTCTTGTCAAAAAATTGGTGCCCAACAATTGAATGGGCTACTTTATTTTTTGCAAAAATGCAAATTTACTTTTAAATTGCCTAATTAAGATAATGTCAATAAAATTTGGAACACAGAGATACATAAAATCGTCAAACTATGGAATTATTTAGATCTTTGCTTATGTTTATTTTTTTAAAATAAGTATGATTTTTACCTAGCACAACTCAATATGACTAATAATTTGCATCTTGTTTTTTAGCTTAACATGTAATTTGCTTATTTGATTATACTTATGGTTTATTTTTTCACCCCTCTCCAAGTAGTCTAGAAATGTGACAAAGACAGGGTAGGGACTTATGCTTATTTTGTTCAGTGAGATCTTTCAAGTGCTTAAACAGTACCTGGAACATTGCAGAGACTCAATAAATATTTTTAGTTGGATAAATGTTAAGCCTATCATATGTCCCTTTTTATATTACTATCGTCTTCCAACTATTCTTTCAAATAAATTTTATTCTTCACTCTAGAGGAGAGTAATCCTGAAAAAAAAAAAAGCGTATTACTCAATGTTCCATATTTCACATTTCACAATACCATCTTCTCTTTAATACTCTTTGGGTGAGAAACTGCTTGCAAACTCAAACGCCTATGCTCTTGGGCAGTTAAATAAGTTAGCATGTGGGGTGTGAAAGATGGTTGCAATAAACAGCAATGAGGTCTGTGGAAAACTTAAGAGAGCACTTCCCACCATCCCCAGAAGGGGCAGCAGCCATTCGTCTCTAGTCCAGTGGTCCCCAACCTTTTTTGGCATCAAGGACTGGTTTCATGAAAGATAATTTTCCACAGACAGTTGTGGGGGAAGGGGGAGGAGATGGTTTTGGGGTGATTCAAGTACATTACATTTATTGTGCACTTTATTTCTATTATTATTATATTGTAATATATAATGAAATAATTATACAACCATAACGCAGAATCAGTGGGAGCCCTCAGCTTGTTTTCCTGCAACTAGACAGTACCACTGGGGGGGTGATGGAAGACAGTGACACCCGAAGTGTGTTGCTTATGTCCAGCCTACTCTCCAATCTCCTTTTGGTTACTGTCACTGCAGAAAACCCTGATTCACAAAGGCAGGATGTTGGAAACGGAAGCAGGCTCTTCAGTGCTGAGCTGACAGGAGGCAGGGCTCACGCAGTAATGCGAGCGATTGGGAACAGCTCTAATACAGATGAAGTTTCCATCCCTCACCCACCCTCCTCCCCAACTCCTCCTGTGATGTGTGGTCTAGTTCATAACAGACCATGGACGGGTACTGGTCTGTAGCCCAGGATTTGGGGACCCCTGTTCTAGCTGATAATATCCATACAAGAATTGGAGCCCAGTGCCCACCAGGTCATCTGATTTTTCTGAGAAAGGCAAAAACCTGAAATTTTAACTGTTTGCTCCTGATCTTCAATGTTGTCAACTAAATCAATTTTTTATAAAACCCTATGCAGATCTACCTACACAGCCAAACAAAAAGAATCCAAGGGCTCAATGAGACACCACTTTTACACCCATTATGGTGACTATTATTTAAAAAAATATATAAAATAACAAGTGTTGGTAAGGATAGAAAGGAATTGGAGCCTTTGTGCTTAGCTGGTAGGAATGTAAAATGGCACAGCCACTGTGGGAAACAATATAACACGTCTTCAAAAAAGTATACGTAGAATTACTATATGATCCAGCAATTTCACTGCCAGATATACACCCAAGAGAGTTGAAAGCAGGGTCTCTAGGAGATATTTGTAAACCCATGTTCAAAGCAATATTATTCACAATAGCTAGAGTATGGAAGCAACCTAACTGTCAATCAGCAGATGAATGAATAAATAAAATGCAGCATATACATACAATGGAATATTGTTCAATCTGAAGAATGAATAAAATCCTGACATATATACTACAATAAAAACGAATCTTGAAGACATTATGCCAAGTGAATTAAGCCAGTCACAAAAGACAAATAGTATATGATTCCACATATATAAGGTACCTGGAGTAGTCAAATACAGAGACAAGGTAAAATGGTGGTTGCCAGTGGTTGGAGTTGGGAAAGGAGGCGTTCTTGCTTAGTTAGTACTGAATTTCAGTTTAGGATAATGAAAACATTCTGGAGTGGAAGTGGTGATATTTGCACAACATTGTAAATAAACTTAATAGCACTGAACTATACACTTAAAAATTGTTACACCCATCAACTAATCAGTGGATAATGAAAATGTGGAATATACATATCATGGAATACTATTCAGTCATAAAAAAAGAACAAAATATGACCAGACACGGTGGCTGACACCTGTAATCCCACACTTTGGGAGGCCAAGGAGAGAGTATTGCTTGAGTCCGGAAGTTGAAGGCCAACCTGGGTAACATAGCGAGACCTTGTCTCTACAAAAAATTTAAAAAGCAAAAAGATCTTTTGCAGCAACGTGGATGGAGTTGGAGACGATTATCCTAAGTGAAGTAATGTAGGAATGGAAAACCAAATACTGCGTGTTCTCATTTATAAGTGAGCGCTAAACTGAGGGTCTGCAAAGGCATAGAGAATTGGATACTGGGCATTGGAGACTCAGAAGGGGGAGGAGGAGAAAGGGAGGAGGAATGAAAAATCACCATCAGGTACAGCGTGCATTAGTGAGTCGATGGGTACACTTACAGCCCAGATTTCCACAACACTATACAAAGTTGCCTCATAACCAAAAAGCATTCATACCCCAAAAGTGATCTAAATAAATAAATAAATAGCAGTAAACAAAATAGAAAAGAAAAATGGTTACAATGATAAATTTTATGTTATGGGTACTTTGCAAAAAAAAAAAAAAAAAAAAAGGAATCCAAAAGAACTTCCCTCCTCTAGCTCTCTGTGTAGATCATGTATCAGCAAACCAGCTTTCCACTGATTATGCTGTCATTTGCATGTGTGCTTTGTGATGCTTTGATCTTTTCTTCTGTGACTCACTATATGGAATAGGCTAGCCCAGAAGCAATTATATCAGTAGAGACAAGACAAGGACTAGACCAGGAGGTTGTAGAACAAATTGAAATGCTGACTGCATCTGGGCTTTTACCATCCAACATTTAGAAGGTTTTGAATCCTGTTATTCTGAGTATATTTGAGAGCTTATAGTCTTTTAGAATCATCTGCCTTTCAAATTCTATTTCTGTAACGATCAGTGATTCTATTTGAAACCCTGGGGAAGATGCCTAACTTCTCTCTGGTTATCTGTCATCATTAAAATAGACACCAGTACTCACAAACAAAACTAGCCAGAATGTGCTTTAAGAGCCTTGGATTAATATTATTGTGTAGTGGAAAAAAATAATCACCACTATAGCTAATGTCCACGCTTCTACACATAGCTAAATTATACTTATAACCATTCCATACCACAAAAGACTCTCAAGAGAGTACAAACTAAGAAGAAAACCCCATAAAGATGGCAAAAAAGTGAGGTTTTTTGTTTGGGGGGTGTTTTTTAATTATGGGAAAGGCAAAGATCTTAATTCACTTGAACTTTCGCGTTTTCCCCCTAATGCTCCAACTGAACATTTCAGAATTAGTATTCCCATAAAACACATTCTCCATTGAAGGGGAAAAAAAGGAAATTAGTTTGCTTCAAAACAATAATATGCAAAACTGCAAATTCTGATTCCAGTTGACTTAACAAGAAAGACAAAGTAAAAAGAAAAATGTCTGACAGACTACAAAAAATTTGAACAAGTTCCCAAAGGGCATCTGAAATTTCATCTCCTTTTTTTTTCTCCTGCTGGCTTCCCCTTACTCTCTTCAGAAAGTCCTAATTTTAGCTGTCAGCCAGAAAATGCTGTACAGCTTTAGCAAATCAAATGCTTTTTATTGAAGACAGTCTCTGGGGGGAATGGCACTAACTAAAAGATTAGATGGAATTTAATTTTTAATCCAGAAATGTATCCTTAACAGGAGTTCTTTAAATAGCAGATGCCATCTTTTATTATTAATGTGGGTGTTAAAGAACCCCAAAGCATGTCATCTCCCAGAACAGTTCTGCAATTCCTTTAGCAAAATGACCCCTAAGGAAAGGCTGCCTCATTTTTTGTGACTGACCCACCAGGCATTTACTAAGTTCAAAGAAATGAGAAAAATACAAATTTCTAAATTCTGTAGTGGCAGAGGGACTACTAAGAGAAAAGCACAAAATTATCTAGCTTTTCTTCCCTTTTACTCTGCAATCGATTTGAATTATTAGTCTGATACATTGATATAAATAGAATATTTCTTTTTCAGATATGTTGGTTCACCTTCGGTCAGTGTATTCAGAGCCTCTAAAACAAAAGAGAAAGATGACCTAAGATTAAAATGGCAAATAGTATAATTTAGGTTTCAGGTGTTTATTTAGATAGAAATTAGAAATACATCTAAAACAGATTAAAGTTTATCAAATATGTTAAGTAACTTGGGGGGTTAAACACCTTCATGTTCAAAATCAAAAATGTGGTCCTGAGCCAACATGAACATATCATTCAACTTGCTTACATGTTCTCAGAAAGGCAAAGAGAGAAAAAACAATCAACAGATGAACTCTCCCCTCTCTCTATTCCCAATGTGGAACAGTATTAGGTTGAACTATATATGGCCATATTTTAGGTCAAAGAAGCAATGTCATATGGTTCAAGTTTCACATTGTCGTTTTTTTAAATTTTTGTTTTGTTTTATTTTGTTGAGTTGGTGTCTCTCTGTCACCAAAGCTGGACTTCCTGAGTTTAGGGAATACGTCCACCTCAGCCTCCCAAGTAGCTGGGACTACAGGCACATGCCACCCTATCCAGCTAATTTTTCATAGAGTGGAGGTCTCGTTATCTTGCCCAGGCTGTCTTGAATTTCTGGCTTCAAGCAATCCTCCTTCCTCAGGCTCCCAAAGTGCTGGGATTACAGGTGTGAGCCACCACGCTTGGCCTCATATTGCATTTTCAAGTCATGAAATTTTTAAATATCTTAGCTAAAATGCTTCCCACGCTGAATATAGTTGACCAAGCATCCCCTTTGTGTCAAGATCATAATGCCAATTGGAATGTGTTTAGGCTCTGGGTTTGGGGTGGGGGGAAACCACATGTGCAATTGGAAACAAGCATGTGAAAATGTACTTCCAGTTAAAAGAATGGACCATTTCTTTGTTCTGCTAATACAACTGTTATAGACTGAAAAGTGACCATTTTGGTTATATTAGAACCATTATTTAGAAAAGACATAAAAACTCCTATTCTCTTGTAGCTGAATTGGGCTAAGCGTAAAAGCCACTTGGATTCAAAAGTGGACATTTTTCCTGTTCCTCCGCCTTCCTCCCCTCCCTCCCCTCACTTGTCCTCTCCTGACATGGCCCTGCCCAACTGGCCAGTCTTACCTAGTAAGCCATTGCTGATGCTGAAGAAGAAACAGCCAGGAAAGCCAGACCACCTAATAAGGAGTGACCAGTACTGACAGGAACATGTCTGAAACCCTAGGGTGACTGCCCACCTCCCTTCCATCTGCGAATATGAGGACATTGGACTGTTTGTTATAGGCCAGCACTCTGAGAATAGGAGATTGTCACAATCATGTTTAAAAACAATTTAAAGTTATCATCTTAAATGTTCTGATTTTCCCTTCCTTCCAAATATTGTAATTATCTGTCCTTTCCTCTAAAAAGACTATACAAGAACATATTGTAAATTCCAAAATGTTTTCTAAAATGTCAACATGACCAGGAGACTTTGTGTCACGTCAGTGATCATGTAGCAAAAATTGTTAGTGTAATTATTGAATCATGCTAAAACTGCATATAGGCTTCAAACTCAGGGTGGATGAAGGGCTATGAATTTGGGGTATAAATACTAGAATGAATTTGTGTTACTTTGAGCAGGTTTTTTAGCAATGATGCCAACCTGTGCATCACTATAACCTGGTTATAAAAATTAAACACTCCCCAGCCCTGCTCGGTGGCTCAGTCTATAATCCCAGCACTTTGGGAGGCCGAGGCGAGTGGATTGCCTGAACCCATGCGTTCAAGACCACCCTGGGCAATTTAGTGAGACCTTGTCTCTACAATAAATAAAAAATTAGCCGGATGTAGTAGTGCATGCCTGTGCTTCCAGCTACTTGGAAGACGGGGATGGAAAGATCGCCAGAGCTTCGCAAGTCATCTCTAGGGTGGCCGTGAGTGTGCCACTGCACTCAAGCCTGGGTGACAGGGTGAGACTCCAACTCAAAAAAAAAAAAATTAAACATTCACTTTTCTCCCAGTCTCTGCCTCTTGTACTTTAATTGGCTGTGAGAGATAGCAGTCGATTTGTTGGATCAGGCTATAACACAATGACTCATCTCAATAATTCAGGGATAAGTGAAAAGTCAAATGGTATATCAAGCTACAGAATGATCCTAAAAATTTCCTTTTGAATGCCTTTTCAAACATTCTGGTTTATTGTGTGGCAGGGCTAGAAGCAGCAGCCCTTCCGGGACTCAGTCTTGTCCTCTTCACTCGTGTCTTGGTGAATCTTAGAGAACGTGCTTTTGCTCAAAGCATATCAAAGAGAAGGATCAACCCCTTGGAATTACTGTGAAACATAATTTGCACAACACTTTATATGTTAGTAGAATGCAACTGTGTGAAGTTCAACAAATTGAGTCATCTCTGAGGAATGCTACCGATGAGATTCCATGCCTTCACTTACACGTTGTCAGTCTCTAGTGATTTATTCTGCTGATCCTTTCAATGTGTCAACCATGTGAGAATAGACTCTCAGTCTTGGATTCTAATACCAGTCACATGGCTAAAATTAGAACTCCTAAATTTGTGCTAAGTGCCTTTAATCTCTATGACTCTGGAAAATAAAAGGGACCTGGGATCATTGGGAGGGAGGCACAGAGACCTTACTGATTACATTGTTTCCATCTAATCATTTATGGTTCTTGCTTTTAGAAATTAGACTAGCCTGGTCATTGATTTATTCTTCCTCTAATTCTGCCACTTGGGTGGAAATCCAAGTCACTCTTCATTTGTCTTATTTTAGCAACATATAATCTGGCTAATTTGCTCCTTAAGAATTAAATTCCAAGTCAAATGTTTCCCTTTAAGCCTAGATCTTGTGATGTCCAAACATTCTTTTTTTTTTTTTTTTTTTTTTGAGTTGGAGTCTCACTCTCTCCCCCAGACTGGAGTGCAGTGGCCGCTTCCGGCCACCGCAGCCTCGACCTG
>NW_007249324.1:162690-182640 GCF_000164805.1 Carlito syrichta | reverse complement strand
CCTCAGCCTCCCAAAGGCGCGGGATTACAGGCTGAGCCACCGAGCCCGGCTGATGTCCAAACATTCTTAAAGGTTGGGGGAAGGGAAGGAAATCTATCAGATTTCTGAATGATTCGTCTCAGAGAGCACAATATCTAAGCAGGTGGAAACACTGCATGAATCAGAAGCACTAATCTGCGTGCTAATGGATCATTTATTTGCATTTCATTTTCCTTGGGGAAAAAATAAATCCTACGTCAATTTTTCTCATTTTGACTGCAATATGTGTATCTATTGATATTTAAAGAACAGAACGGTACACACATAGGTATTGGCATCCCTAAGCTGCAAACTTGGTTTCTGTTTCAAAATAAAAAGGTATCAGCTAAATGACTCCCACAAGGTATTTTCAAACACTCATTTGATAAAGTGATTAATATACTGCAAATACTATTCAAGGCCTTTCATAAACTGATGGATTTTGCTAGGCTTTTAATAAACTGGGGGGTTTTACTAAACATTAAATGACAAGAGGAGTCCAAAAGTTCAAATTGCATCAAAGTCAAGGTTACATTATTCGAAGAGGATAACTGGGCACACTGGCCTATATACCCAGTCCAGAGTTGGTGGGGTCAAGCTGGAAAAATTGGTACTATCCTCACTGTGATTTGATGTCACAAACCAGGTGGTCTTATCTGGTTTAAATATCAATGGTACCAGGCACGGTGGCTCATGCCTGTAATCCCAGAACTTTGGGAGGTGGAGGCGAGAGGATTGCCTGAGTCCAGGGGTTCAAGACGAACTTGGGCAACTTAGTGAGACCTCTTCTCTACAATAAATCAAAATAATTAGCCAGGTGTGGTGTCACTCACCTGTGGTTCTAGCTATTTGGAAGGTTGAGGCAGAAGGATCAGTAGGTTGAGACAGTGGTGGCCGTGAGTGTGCCACTGCACTCCAGCCTAGGCAACAGAGTGAGACTTTGACTCAAAAAAAAAAAAAAAGAGAGAGAGAGAGCTGTGGGCATTGAGTTGGTACCCAGGAGCATATTTTCACCTTCATGTCAGGATATGTATAAGCCAACAATCATTAAACACCCAGTTTTAGAAAAGTAGCCAATATATTCGTTGCTTATATTGGTTACCTCATATAATCCTTCAGCCCTATGAGATATGTAAAATTGTTATTCCAATTTTAAACATGAGAAAACTGAGGCACAATGGATTAACTAAATTGAACAAGGTCACTGTATGAGTTTCCTAGGGTTGCTATAACACTGTGCCACAAACTAGGTGGCTTAAATCAACAGAAATGTATTGTCTAAAAGTTCCGGGTGCTGGAAATCCAAAAGCAAGGTGTCAGCAGGGCCATGCTTCCTTTGAAACCTGTCAGGGAATCCTTTGCCTCTTTCTAGCACCTGGTAACCCCGGGTGTTCCCTGGCTTGTTGATGCATCCTTCCAATCCTTCTTCTTCCAACCTAGAATCTTCTCATAGCTTTTCCGCTGGGTGTCTCTATGTCTTCACATGATCATCTTTTTTTTTTTTTTTTTAAGTCTAGTCCAGGAGAAGAAGGGAGGGGGGCACATAACGTCAATAAGGGTGCCTGATCTCGAACCAGGAAAGTGGGGACTAAAGGGGGGCCCAAACTTTGCCTGTATGACAACCACCTGTTTACCTAATCCTCAATTGCATCCCACATCTTAAAAAAAAAAAAAAACTAGTCAAGCACAGTAGTGAGAAGTGGATAAACAGTAGAACAGATCAGCTTCTTATAAGGATATCAGTCTTACTGAATTTGGAGACCAACCTACTCTGGTATGACTTCATCTTAACCAATTACATCCACCATATCTTCAAATAAGGCCACATTCTGAGGAACCGAGGATTAGGATTTAGACATCTCTTTTAGGGGAAATACAATTCAACCTCTGTGAGGATTAAGATTTCAAGATCTCTTTTTGGGGAAATGCAATCCAATCCACAAAGTCACATAGCTAGAAAGTGGCATAGCAAGGATTTGAGAACTCCACATTAGTGCTGCCTCAAATTTCAGACCATAAAGATGATAGCATGACAGGACGTTAAATCATAGGGCATGCAATAACTAAAACATCTGGGATGGTGCTATTCTCAATGAAAAGGTATCATTTGAGCATCCTTCCCCTGCCTTAACTTCCTCTGTAAGCAGATACTCTGTTGTTTATCAATACTTTAGTTAAGTCCCTTAAGATTCCAATGTAAGCCCGAGCACAGTGGCTCAAGCCTATAATCCTGGCATTTTGAGAGGCCAAGGCGAGAGGAATGCCTGAGCTCAGGGGTTCGAGACCAACCTGGGCAAATTGGCGAGCTCTCATCTCTACAATAAATAAAAATTAGCTAGGCATGGTAGCAAGCACCTGTAGTTCCAGCTACTTGGAAGGCTGAGGTGGAAGGATCACCTGAGCCCAGCAGGTCGAGGATGGGGTGGCCATGAGCGTGCCACTGCACTCCAGCCTGGGCTACAGAGTGAGACTCCAACTCAAAAAAAAAAAAAAAAACCAGCAAAACAAGATTCCAATGTATTCCCTTTCATCCCTTTGAGAATTCAAAGTCATAGTTAATATAAAGTTTTCATAAGACAAATAAAAGAGCCACACAAATTCACATGTATGATAATAGTAACAATTCTTCAAACATTTACTAATGCATGATTTTGTTTTCTTTACTAATAACAACTAGTCCTTACTTTGCATTGACTGTTTATAAGATAGGCATTTTACTAAATAGCCTTGGTCCATTTGATCATCACAATAATCTCAAGAGGCAGGGATCATTACCACTTTCATTTTACAGATGTAGACGATGAGGTACAGAGAAACTAGCTGACTTGCCCAAGGTCAAGGCCTTCTGTCTCCAGAGCCCAGGCTCGTACTACTCTGATTCCTGACTCTTCCAAAGGTGAAAAATGTTGGTGACAATGCCCAAGGCTGCTCTTTTGGGTTTCTGCCATTGAAAGAAAAAAATTCTAATTTGGCCTGATAATTACCTTGGCCAAATCCCACTTTTCTGAATGTCTTAGTCTCACTTGTTATATGTGATGATATATAAAAATTATATGTAAAAATCTGTATACAATTATTTTCATTTCTTCTTTGGTCTTTTTTTTTTTTTTTTTGAGCTGGAGTCTCAATTTGTTGCCCAGGCTGGAGCACAGTGGCACAATCATGGCTCACTGTAGCCTTGACATCCTGGGCTCAGACAATCCTTCCACCTCAGCCCCCAAAGTAACTGGGACTATAGGCTTATGCCACCACACGCAGCTAATTTCTGTATTGTTTGTAGAGACGAGGTCTCACTTTGTTGCCCAAGCTAGTCTGGAAGTCCTGGGCTCAAGCGATTCTCCCACTTCAGGCTCCCAAAGTGTTGGCATTAGAGATGTCTGACCGGTCAATGTTTGATTAATTCAAATTGAACAGACCAAAATCCCATGACATAATCAACTGTATAAGCTCTGTTAATTAAATTCGCTGAATATGGTAAACAGTTTAGTTGAAATATTTTCTTTTTAAGTACTGCAAGTAAACTTAAAAACACAAGTGTAATAACTTTACAAATAAAAATGTCAAGTTGTCTTAAACATTTGGATGTTTCATAAAATTCTCTTATACCTTTCTGCTTAAAGTGTATAAGATGTTTAAGGCATTTTCAAATCATAACCTCCTAGACTCTTTTGACTTTAATACAACGGTGTCACATTATATTCTATTATCTCTATGCTTATATTTTTATCTTCCCTGTATGGAAGGTCATTTCATTAATGAAACAGATTTGTCGTGAAAAGTGGAGGAGATTCCTGGGATTGGAGATGACAGACCAAGATATGGTTACTTATTAGTGAGAGATTTAAGACAGACGCATGAGATCAAGAGTTATGCTAGCCCAGGATGTTCTTATCTGAGTCACATGGTTAGAATGAACTGTTTTTAAAGGTCATTGTATCAAATAAGAGATTCCAAGTCCATACCGTAGAGCTAGAATGTAGTTTGGTAACCTATGCCTCCTTAGTATTTATACATTCCATAATTCATTTATTCATATTATCTTTTTTAGTTTTTTGAGTTGGAGTCTCACTCTGTTGCCCAGGCTGGAGTGCAGTGGCAGGCTAATGGCCACCACAGCCTCCACCTGCTGGGCTCAGGCAATCCTTCCACCTCAGGCTTCCAAGTAGCTGGAACTACAGGCATGTGCCATCACACCCAGTTAATTTTTCTTGATTTATTGTAGAGATGAGGTTTCGCCAATTGCCCAGGCTGGTCTTGAACCCATGGGCTCAGGGAATCCTTTTACCTCAGTTTCCCAAAGTGCTGGAATTATAGGCGTGAGCCACCACACCCGGCCTTCATATTATCTTTTAAGTTGAGCACCTGATTTCTGTTAATAGAATTTTATACTTTCATTCAGTTTGAAGTTAATTTCTTACAGACCATTTCAGATTCCACAAATTTCATCACTGCCTGATTGGAGTCTTTTATCTGATTATGCTATTTTTGTTGTTGTCATTGTTGTTGTTGTTGTTTGAGTCAGTATCACTCTGTCACCCAGGCTGGAGTACAATGGAGCAAACATGGCTCACTGCTGCCTCAATCTCCTGTGCTAGCAATCCTCCAACCTCAGCCTCCCATCTCAGTGGCTTACGCTGAGATGACAAGTGTAAGCCACTGCGTCTGGCCTGATTATGCTATTTTTGTCTTGTAGAACTTTTGGTCACAACTCTATGTTCTTTTTCTTTAAAAAAAAATTTGGCCAAGCACAGTAGCTTATGTCTGTAATCCCAGACATAAGGGAGACTGAGGCAAGAGAATTGCTTGAGGTCAGGAGTTAGAGACAAGCCTGGGCAACAAAGCAAGACTCTACCTCTACAAAAAATGCAAAAATTAGTTGAGTGTGGTGGTGTGCACCTGTAGTCCCAGCTACTCAGGAGGTTGAGGGGGAGGCTGAGGCAGGAGGATTGCTTGAACAGAGATTGAACAGAGATTGAGACTGCAGTGAGCTGTGATCATGCCACTATACTCCAGTCTGGGTGACAAAGTGAACCCTGTCTCAAAATAAATATATATATATATATATATATATATATACATACACACATATGTGTATGTATATATACATACACACATATATATGTATGTGTGTGTGTGTATATATGTATATAATTTGCATGCCATATAACTCACACATTTAAAGTGTACAGTTAAATCGTTTTTAGTATATTCACAGATATATGCAATCATCACCAAAGTCAATTTTGAAATATTCTTCTCACTTCAAGACGAAACCCTGTACCTTTTAGCTGTCACCTTCATACCCACCCATCTACACCCCAACCTCCCCACAGCCTTAAGCAACCACAAATCTACTTTCTGTCTCTATAGATTTCTCTATTCTGGACTTCTATATGATCAGAGTCATGTAGTGTACGGTCTTTTTGTGACTAGCTTGTTTGACAAGAATGCAACATTACCAGCTGGGGCAGTCCGTGAAAACCAGAAGCTTTGCTGCCAGAGAGGGTTGGATGTCATTTAGAGTAGGGGACAAAAAGATTACAGCTTTTCTAGCTAAAAGTGATGATTAGAGATGGGAATGAACAAAGAAGAACCTACAGCTTTGCTAGACCAAGGTTATAGTCTTAGCTGGGGTGAGTGGTTGACTAATCAGAAAATTTAATGGGAATATCCTGGAATTAAGAGAACTGTAGATGGACTGAGACAAACTCCTCAGAGATTCTCCTCACAGGATACTGTCCATGAATGGAGAAATTTGAAAGGCTGCCAAAAAAGTACAAGCAAAGGGGTAGTTGAAAACTGGCTGCAAGCTGGGCACAGTGGCTCACGCCTGTAAACCCAGCACTTTGGGAGGCAGAAGTGAGAGGATTGCCTGAACCCACAGGTTTGAGACCACCTTGGGCAAAATGATGAGACCTCATCTCTACAATAAACTTTTTAAAAATTAGCCAGGCATGGTGGAACGTGCCTGTAGTTCCAGCTACTTGGAAGGCTGAAGCAGAAGGATCACCTGAGCCCAGCAGATCAAGGCTGTGGTGGCCGTGAGCATGGGATAGCACTCAAGCCAGGGTGACAGAGTGAGATTCAGACTCAGAAAAAAAAAAAAAAAAGGAAGAAGAAAACTGACTGCAAATGTGAAAGAGTTCCCAGTTGACTCAAGATTGCTCGGTATAAGATGGAAGCCTTGTATGGAACCATCTTCCTTATATATGGAAGGTTTGAGGTGTTTGGACACAACTTTACCAAATCAGCAACTGGTCACTCAACTCAATTATGCACAGTGTTGACAGTTAGGAAGCCAGATGAAAAAACAAAGGCATAAGGGGACCCTGAGTATTTATCATAACACTGTAAGAAAGGGATTGGCAGTGGTGGGACACTGCCAAGGAAGGAGGGGGGGGGCACAAAACATCAACAAGGGTACCCAATCTCAGAAGAAGAGGTGACAAAGGGGTAGCCCAAACTTTATCTGTATGATGATCATTTATATACCTAACCCTGAATTGTACCACGCATTATTAAAATAAAAGTTAAAACTAAGAAAAAAAAGCAGCCGGGCCCGGTCGTTCAGCCTGTAATCCCACGCCTGTGGGAGGCTGAGGTGAATGGATTGCCTGAGCCTGCAGGTTCAAGACCCGCCTGAGCAACTTGGCAAGAACTCATCTCTACAGTAAATCAAAAATCAGCCGGGCATGGTAGCGTGCGCCTGTAGTTCCAGCTACTCGGAAGGCTGAGGCGGAAGGATCGCCGGAGTCCAGCAGGTCGAGGCTGTGGTGGCCGGAAGCGGCCACTGCACTCCAGTCTGGGTGACAGAGTGAGACTCTGACTCAAAAAAAAAAAAAAAGAAAAAGAAAAAAGGCATGGAAACACTAAAAAAGAGATCAGCCAATGAGCCATATGAGAGAGATACATTTAGCATTTAAGTCCAGGAATATTACTAAAAATAACCAACAACCACTCTACCTCCCAAAAAGTCAAAACTCAGTGTAGTTATGATATGTTGTCTAAAATATCTACTTTTTAACCAAAAGTTGCTAGACATAAAAAACTAACAGGATGATGTGACCTATACATAAAAGAAAAAAAAATCAATAGACAGTAACCCTGAATGAGCCCAGATTCTGGAATTATCAGATAAATACTTCAACGCAACTATTATAAATATGTTCACAGAACTAAAGAAAAATATGATGGCAATAAACCAACAATTGAGGACTCTCACATAGAAGCTATAAAAAAGAAACAAATGGAAATTTAAGGAAAATACAATGACAAAAATTTAAAATTCACTAGATGAGTTTAATAGCAGATCTGAGATGACAGAAAAAAGAATAAGTGAACTTGAAAGTAGATAAATAGGAACTCATCCAATCTAAAGAAATAAGAAAAACAAACAGTGTCAGAAATCTTTGGGAAAATTTCAAGCATTAAAACATACGCATAATGGGCTGGGCATGGTGATTCATGCCTGTAATCCCAGCACTTTAGGAGGTTGAGGGTAGAGAATTGCCCCAGCCTAGGAGTTTGAAACCTAGGACAACATGGCAAGACCTTGTCTCTACAATTAAAAAAAAAAAAATTAACCAAGTAAGTTGGCACATGTCTATAGTCCCAGCTACTTGGAAGGCTGAGGTGAAAGGATCATGTAAGCCAAGTAGGTCAAGGCTATGGTAGCCATGATCATACCACTGCACTTCAGCATGGGCAGAGTGAGACTCTGACTCAAAATAAAATAAAATAAACTATTTTTAAAAATACGCATAATTAAAGTTCAAGAGAGAAGAGAGATAAAAAAAGATCTGAAAATATATAGATTTGAGGAAATAATGTTCAAGAAATTCCTCAGTTTGCTGAAAAACATTGACCTACAAACCCTGGAAGCTCAATGAATCTCAAAAAAGATAAACACAGATATATCATAGTCAAACTGTTGAAAAACAAAGAGAAAATCTTGAAAGCAGTAATAGAAAAATGATGCATCAAATCAGGAAACAATGCAATTAACGGACTTACCAGAAATGACAGAAGTCAGAAGATAGCCAAATAGCATATTCAAAATGCTGAATTGTCAGCCAAAAATTTTATATCAAGTGAAACTATCCTTCAGAAGTGAAAGTGAAATAAAGATCCCCTGAGATCAACAAGATCTGAGAAAATTTGCTTGTCTTTCCTACAAGTAATATGAAAGGAAGAACTTCAGGTTGAAACAAAATGACCCCAAATGGTAACTTAAAAGAGCACCAGAAATGGTAAACATGTGGACAGATTTTTTTTAAACTGTGTATGTGTATATTCTATTTTTTTCTTAATATTTTTATAAGACTGCAAGATTGCATAAAACAATAACTCTACTATAACATCTAATTTATGACATGAATACATATAATATATGACAGTAATAGCATGAAAGTGAGAAAAATTCATGGAACTGTATTCATCCTTCAGTGCACTCAGGAAGACTGGTTCTAGGATCCCCTTCATATACCAAAATCTACACACACTCAAGTCCCATAATTGACCCTGAAGAACTTGCATGTACGAAAAGCCAGCCCTCTGTTTATAGTACTTTTATTCACCATAATACTGCATTTTCTGCCTGTTCAAACCCATGTTGTTCAAGGGCCAGCTGTATATTGAAATAAATATACTATATTTACTGGAAATAAATCAGTATTAAACTAAAATAGATTTTGATAAGGTAAGGTCACATACATTAATACCTAGAACACTTATACACACATAAACATATACAAATAACAATCAGCATTAACTAAAAGTTTCACAAAAGAAGTACAATGGTCTGATACTGGCTAACATAAGGAAGACAATAAGGGGGATAAAGAGGAACAAAGAGACACAAGACATATGAAAAGCATGAGCAAAATTGCAAGTATAAAACCAGTCATATTAAATAATTACACTAAACATAAATTAGCTAAATATGTCAATCAAAAGACAGAGATTGTCAGATTGGATTAAAAAGAGAGCTTCAACTATATGCTATTGACAGGAGATACACTATATGCAAAGACACAAATAGGCTGACAATAAAAGGAAGGAATAAGTCATACCATGCAAACAATAACCACAAAAGAGAAGTGGCTATAACATCACTGAAAAGATTAAACTTTAAGACAAGGAATATGGCTAGAGATGAAGGGAGGGAGACATTTCACAATGATAAAGAGTTATTGCCTCAGAAGGATATGAAAATGATATATGTATAGGTACCTAACAACAGAGCCCTGAAATACATAAAGCAAAAACTTATAAAATTGGAAGAAGAAATAGACAATTCAACAATTTTAGTTGAAGATGTCAATATTTATCTCCAGTAATTGAGAGAACAACTTGAAAGAAAATCAGTAAAGATAAAAAAGACTTACTTGAACAATACTAACAACTTGACCTTACTGATATGTGTACAACATGTCACACAGTACAATGCACACTTTTCAACCATACATGGAACATTATCTGAAATAAACCATATGCTAAGGTATAAAACTAGTCTCAAAAAAGTAAAAACAATTAAAATCATGCAAAGTATATTCCCTAACCACAGTGGATTCTGGGAAATTAAATAACTAAAAAATAAACATTACATTTCAAATGACTTATGGAGAAAAGAAAAAGTTATGGATCAAAGAAGAAATCACAGTAAAAATGACTTAATCTGAATGAAAACAGAAAACATTGAAATGTATAAGATACCACATAGGTCATGGTTAATAGTTTGGAAGAATAGAGACTTGGAGAAAACACATTTGAAGAACTGGTTTTATGGAATTATGGGTACAATGTAAGAATATTTTATGCAATTATAGCTACAAGAAGGGTAACCATTAATTAATAAATCAGGTAGATAAACTATCTCACCCTGTGAGTGTCATGTTCTTTACCCAGATGACTTTTTTTTTTGAGTCAGGGTATCACTCTGTCACCCAGGCTGGAGTGCAGTGGTTCACTTGTGGCTACCACAGCCTTGACCTGCTGAGCTCAAGCAATCCTTCTGCCTCAGCCTTCCAAGTAGCTGGAACCACAGGTGTGTGCCACCATGTCCAGCCAATTTTTTTATTTATTGTAGAGACGAGGTCTCACCAAGTTGCCCAGACTGGTCTTGAACCAATGGGCTCAGGCAATCCTCTCACCTCCACTTCCCAAAGTGTTGGGATTACAGGCGTGAGCCACCATGCTCAGCTTCAACTTCTTATAAAGAGGAATTAATGAACGAAGTAATCAGGTTTTGGGAAAGGAGGTCATGAAAGGACTCAAATGCACAGAACATTCTCTGAAATAAACCATATGCTGAGGTATATAACCAGCACCACTTATCTTGTCTCACCAAGGTAGAGTGGGCTACTGTCACTCTTGAATATGTGAGTATTATCATGAACAACCAACTCTGAGGCTGCAGTATGGTATTGCATGTAGGGCACCCAAAGTCACTAGGGTGGGTTTGATTACATGGGTTTATTTTAAAGGAAACAGCAATCTATCTTCACAGAAATAGATACTTCTTCTGGAATTGGATTTACCTTTTCTGTCCACAATGTTTCTGCCAAGTGTTATGTAGTTCTGGAATGACTCATTGCCAATTATGATAACCTTCTACCTGATACTGCCACTGTTCACGCAGGACAAAGCAGGAATACAAAGAATATAATTGTATACAAGTATGCAAGTGCATCTATAATTATTGTCCTCATCTGAATTACTAGAAGTGGAATTGTCTGGTCCTGTAATTGTATGGGGTAGGGTGTAAAAAACTGGAATTTATTTATTAAAAATTGTGCATTTCTTACATGTTTAAATTTCAGTCGCCATCAAAGGACTCTCCATTTGATGCAATACACTTATCAAGATGCTTTTTCCACTGCTCAAAACAGTTTTTGAATTCATCAGTTTTGATGCTGTTTAGTGTTTCTGCCATTTTTTTTGTTTCACCTCTTCCACATCGGCAAAATGTTTTCCTTTGAGGACTTTTTTCATTCAGGGAAACAAAGGAAAGTTGCTTAAGGCAGGATCAGATGAATAGAGTGGGTGGGGCACAGGGGTCATGGTGTTTTTGGTCAAAAACTGCTGAACACTCGATGCAGTGCGGACAGGTGTGTTGTCATGGTGGAAGACACAATCACCTATTTGCCACAACTCTGGACTTTTGTTCTGAAAATCTTGGCATAACCTTCCAAAACTTTCGTTGACCATTTGATCTGGAGAAACAAATTCTGAGTGTACTACAAGGGGCCTGCCCTCCAAAAGATAATTTTGGATTTTTGAGGAGTCCTCCCTCATATGTAGTATATTATTCAATATATTTAGCCAAATTGTTCTCCATGACCTTTTTATCAATAAACACTGCTACCACAATAAGAAATAGCCTCTTTCTCTTCACCCTCACCAGCACTAAAAATCATTTCATTAAAAAAAAAAAAGTGTCCAGGCACAGTGGCTCACACCTATAATCCCAGCACCTTGGGAGACTGAGGTGAGAGAATGGCCTGAGCCCGTGGGTTCGAGACCAGCCTGGGCAACTTGGTGAGATCTCATCTCTACAATAAATTTTTAAAAATTAACCAGGCGTGGTGGTGCATGCCTGTAGTTCCAGCTACTTGGAAGGTTGAGGCGGAAGGATCACCTGAGCCCAGCAGGTCGAGGCTGCGGTGGCCATGAGTGTGCTACTGCACTCTAACCTGAGCAACAGAGTGAGATTCTGACTCAAAAAAAATAAAAAATAAAAGTTTGCTAATGTAGTAGGAGAAAAGTAATTTAGGGATGTATTAATTTGAATTTCATTAATAATTATGGGCATTAAGTAGCTTTCTCTGCTTATTTGTCATTCGCATCTTTCCCTTGTAAATTATCTATTGCCCATTCTATATTAGTATGTTTTTTTTTTATTGTTTGGTAGTATGATTATAAATTTTTTTCCCTCCCTCCATTAGTCGTTTGCCTTTAGGTTTACTCTCATGTCTTTCGACATGTAAGAGCCCAAGATTCTCTGTTACCAAATCTATTTGTGTTTTCCTTTGGGGTTTCATTCTTTGTGTGGATATATATAGCCTTCCCCACCCTACAGGTCATAAACATACTCAAATGCCCAATTTTCCTTCAAGCTTTTTTTTTTTTTCTCTATCTTTTTTTCCACTGGAGCCCGATTTGCTAGGGAATCCTTCACGTTTTTGTTTATGGCTTCATCAAGATATTACTTTATGCTTTGCTTAAATTTTAAGCATTGTGCCATATGGTACCATTGAGTAAAATATAGTTTATTATTATGTGGACTCAAACAGGAATCCAACCATATTGCCTGAAACAGATAATACATATTTTTCAAGTCTAAGAATAATTTGTCATGCTTTCTTATGTCAATATCATAAATAGCTTGTATTTGTCACAACATATTGGGTCACAATATTTTTACTTTGCTCTTTCTTCTCCCAAAATGGTGTTTCTTCTATATTTAATCTTTACTCTTTTTTATTGCAGATTTGGATAAATAACAAGTAATACACCAGGCTGAGGAGTCAATCTACAACTCACTTAAGTTTGAGAAGCTTGTTCCTAAATTAGTTCTGTGGCCATACTTCCACACTCACTAGAAACAAGTAAAATGAAAATGGTTAGTAAAATGTTCAGATTTCTTCTGCCTACAGCTCTGTTCCTATGGTTTTCTTTCCTTCCTTCCTTCCCTCCTTCCTTCCTTCCTTCTTTCCTTCCTTCCTTCCTTCCTTCCTTCCTTCCTTCCTTTCTTTCTTTTTTGAGTTGGAGTCTCACTCTGCTGCCCAGGCTGGAGTACAATGGCACACTCATGGCCACTGCAGCCTCCACCTGCTGAACTCAGGCGATCCTTCCACCTCAGCCTCCCAAGTAACTGGAACTACAGGCACACACCACCACACCTGGCAAATTTTTTGTTTTATTGTAGACATGAGATCTTTCCAAGTTACCCAGGCTGGACTCAAATCCCAGAGTTCAGGCAATCCTCTTGCCTCCACCTCCCAAAGTGTTGGGATTACAGGCATGAGCCATCGTGCCCAGCCCTATGGTTTTCTAAAAACTTATCATCTCAGAAATTAATTTGAGAGCTGTACTCTTTTCTGGAAACAGTGCTTTCCCAAAATTTTGTTTTTTTCTGGAAGCTTTCGGAACTCTTTCATACACACTTTGATACCGTTTAGAATTTTTTTTTTAATTTTTTGTTAAACATCTTTTTTATTTTAAAATTGTGAGGTACAGTTAAGGGTTAGGTATACAAATATGCATTGTTCAGGCACCCTTGTTGTTAAGGGGTGTCTCCCCGTGATACCGTTTAGAATTTATAACAGCTTAGAAGTCATACTGATTTGATTGTACATCCAGGTGCTACTAAATATCTTTATTCCACAAGTCAGAGATTGTGAAAAAAAATGAAACTAAATGAAAATGCACTTTATCACTTGAGATTATACTTCAAGGGACTAAGAAAATAGAACATAGCCCCCCAAATGCCACTCAATCGTCATGCAAATGAATAACACTAGACAGAAACTATAATTGTATTATATATAGTTTTTGATATAGTGTATGACATTATTGTGATAATTATGAAGCTGCAGAGCTTGTCTTAGCCAGATCCAAGAGACAAATATATCTAACTAATACACTATTTTTTTTTAACTCAGCCTTATGGATTATGAAAGAAATATGCATACATACTGCCAGAATGTATATTTTCTTTTCCAAAAGCTTCCCTCTTACTCAGTTTTCAGAGAAGAAAAATATTTACTTTTTGTTTTGGAAAATGGAGATTGTCATGGTCCTTCTTTTTACTGACCACAGTCTTTTTTTTTCAAGATCTGTCAAAGTTAACAAAGTTGTAAAAGTTCAGTACCACCACAGACACAGTGAAATAATAGACAATTATCTTTTTTTTTTTTTTTTTTTTGAGTTGGCATCTCACTCAGTCGCCCAGACTGGAGTGCAGTGGCCGCTCCCGGCCACCGCAGCCTTGACCTGCTGGGCTCCGGCGATCCTTCCGCCTCAGTCTTCCAAGTAGCTGGAACTATAGGTGCACGCTACCATGCCCGGATAATTTTTTTGATTTATTGTAGAGATGAGGTCTCACCAAGTTGCCCAGGTGGGTCTCAAACCCGCGGGCTCAGGCAATTCACTCATCTTGGCCTCCCAAAGCGCAGGATTACAGGCTGAGCCACCGAGTCCAGTGACAATTAACTTAATTTGATTTTTCAGTCTACAAGCATTCAGGCTAAAATCACCTGATTTATGATAGAATTGTCACTTCCTATACAAACCTTTTTTTCTTCTGTTTTCTTTACTATTCTTTCCAAGACCAATTTTTGAGAGTACAACTATTTTCTAATTTGCATCAATTATGAATAGTTTTCATTCTAAATTTATGATATACATATGATTAAGCAAGAACATTGCAAGACTATTGCTAGAAACTTATTGGTTATTCCCAAATTTATGACTGAATTTCTGCAATTTTAAGTTATGTTTTACTTTTTCCAAGGGTTGAAATTATCCTTTTGGGTTTGAACATGATTTTTTAGCTCACTCTACATATTGAAATTTGGGGTTTTCCACTGATGACAACTTCATGATTTGTGCTCTAGAAAATGCTTTCTGAGAAACCAGACCAGTCGATGACATATTTCTATGATCTTTAATTGTATGTCTGACAATGTTTGCAAATGAGACTTTACTGTAGTCTGGGCTTACTAATGTATTTTCCAGCCTACCTGTCTCCAGAGCACGTTGAAAGGGTACATACGGAAAGAGTGAAGTTTGAATCAAAGTAATTACATTTTACAGATTGGGGATCTTTATTACAATTACAATTACAAAAAGCCAATAATGTAGTTTATTATTCCCCTATTTCAAGTCTTTGATTTGTAATACTATAGCTGACTGGACTGATTTATTCCACAGATTGCTTTAAAAAGGGCAGCATCAGTAATTTTCATTTACAAATTACTGCGTCTTGTTGTCGGTATCTTCTAAAATATTATTCTCAGCATATGTGATTCATGAAGACAGGCAGATGGTAAATTTCCCTTTGGCAAAATACATTAAAACTCTTTCATTCTGTCGTCCTTTTACAAGTTCTTACTGTTATGAGCTCTTACTGTTAACAAATTGGGTGAGATAATGTCTTTAGGAGTATGATACTTTGAAGAGAGAAGATAAATCCTTTTCTCTTGGTTATAGTTCAGTTACGTTCCTGGCAGCCATAGATCACTGAGATGTGAGAGGTCACATGAATCCCAGCTTGTGGCATATGCGCTCTTCTTTCATTCACTCAGCTACAGTTATGCATTTAGCTGGCAAGTTAAATCACGCCTTTCTCCACTAGGTCACTAATAGCGTTCAGAGGAAGAAAGCCCCTCTGACTACCACCATTAGGCACCATTTCACAGACAATGGAGCCAGAGACTGAAAAAATCTGGGAGTCCAAACTAAATGACGGGAAAGCAGGACAGTCAACCTGTGAGAAATTTGAAGAAATAAGGAGTTATAAACCTCAACTCTCTAAAGAAGCCTTAAATCTTCACGATTCTCTTTAGAAATGAATTTGGGAATCAGTGTTTTCAAGTCTTATCTGATTTTGTGTTGGCTAAAGACACAATGAGTTAAGAATATGCACACATATGAATTGCTATGACTCCTGTATCTCAGGGCCTAGAAGCTTCCTGGTGATCCCTCTAGTCTTTATTCAAGCTGCAACAAAATCAAAAGGAAGGCTCTATGACTTTCCAACAAAACAAAACACCCAACCCCAGCAATGTTCATGAATATTTCTATTTAGTCCCAAAAGCCACCCATGAATGAGTGACTTGTCAATGCCAGATTTTTTAAATCACTACAAATAATATATTACAAGAAATAATTTCTAAGGCTCCCTGATATTTAAGTAAGCCCCGTGTCTCCCCTCTCTCTGCCTGTCTGCCTTCTCATTTTCCCTCAGATTTCAGCAGCAACAAGAAGCTGGAAGAGGAAAAAATTGAACATCACTCAGAATTCTATTACGAGCTTTGTACAGAAATGGCTACAGTTGATATGACAATGAAAAGCAGTCAGCTGAAACTAAATAATTAATGGAAACAAGTAAATTAGCTAAATTGGCTTTCAGAGAATCAGATGCATCGCCTCCTTTGTGTTCTTATAAATCCTCATAGGATACAACTATGTGTTCAGGGGCAGAAGTGTGTGAAATCTGTACCAGACAGCAACTTTCAGCCACAGCGATGACATTGAAGGTCTCCCAAGACAGCACAATCAGTCAACACCCAGCGGTACCAGACATTGACGAGACTTTGTGGTGTGGGTAAATTGCGGTGAATGAGACAGGCTGAGAACAAGAATCCGATGGCCAGGGTACCTCAGGGACCAGTGTGCTGCCAAATATATCCCAGTTGAGAAAATTCCCTTAAGTCTAATCCTTCATTATCTTTTCTTTCTTCCTTCCTTCCTTCCTTCCCTCCTTTCTTTCTTTCTTTCTTGCTTGCTTTTCTTCCTTCCTTCCTTCCTTCCTTCCTTCCTTCCTTCCTTCCTTACCCCTGAACTTTTTATTGTCCTCCTGCTCCCCCAAAGGATACCCTGCTCCCACCACTTCAGCTCCTAAGAACTTTAGTGTCATTGGTCTCAGACATCATTTTATCATCCACAGTCCTGCGAGTGGTGGTCTTTTGGATGGTCTGAATGGAGCTGCTGCTGTCCAGGGCATCACCAAGACTGACATCCTCCCCGTCCTATAGCAGTTGGGAGTAGGTGACGATCTCAGCCTCCACCTTGACCTTGATGTTCAGGAAGGCCTCATACTCCTGGGCCTGGTGCCTCTCCTCTTTTAATAGTGTTTTCAGCGTCTATAGGGCCACCACATATGACTGCATGGGATGTGGACTGCACAACACCAGGGAAGACCACACATGCCAACATCATAGTCCATGTGACTTACATTCCTGCACAGTTGCACATGACCATACTGACTACTGCGTTCTCTTTTCTTTTAGATTTTTATTTTAAAGATGTGGGGTACAATTCAGGATTAGGTATACAAGTGGTCCTTGTACAGGTAAAGTGCAGGCTTCCTTTTGGTCTCTGCTTCGCCTGATTTGAGATCAGGTACCCTTATGATGACTGTGTTTTCAATGTTGGTGTCTCTTCCAAAATTCCTGTTAAAACTTTATTCTCAATGTAATAGTATGAAGAGGTGGGGCCCTTAGTAGGTGATTAGGACAAGATTGGTGCCTATGAAAAAGTTGGAAGTGGCTTGGCATGGTGGCTCATGCCTATAATCCCAGCACTTGGGGAGGCTGAGGCAGGAGGATCACTTAAGGTTAGGAGTTTGAGAACAGCCTGGGCAACATAGCATGATCTCAACTCTACCAAAAAAAATTAGCTGGACATGGTGGCATGCACCTGTGGTCCCTGCTACTCAGAGGTCTGAAGCTGAAGGATCTCCAGGACCAGAAGGTTAAGGCTGTAGTGAACTGTGATCATGCTACTGCACTCCAGCCAGGGTGACAGAGTGAGACCCTGACTCAGGAAAGAAAAAACAAAAAAGGCTGGAAGTAGATAGCTAGGCCCTTTTGCCATATGAAGACACAGCATTCATGCCTTTTGTCCTTCCACCATGTGAGAATACAGCAAGAGAGACCATCCATGAAGACAACAAGCCCTTACCAGACACCAGATCTGTTGGTGCCTTGACCTTGGACGTCCCAGCTCCAGAACCATGAGCAATAAATTTCTATTATTTATAAATGACCCACTTTAAGGTATTTTGTTATGGCAATGAGAATGAATTAAGATAGAAATCGGTACCAAGAAATGAGGTCTTGCTATAACAAATACGTAAAAAGGTGAACAGCTTTGGAACAGGAAAATGGGCCAAGGCTAGACCGTAAAGACTACAAGGTCTGACAGTTAAGTTCACAAACTATCCTGAAACAAGTGCTCATTGATGAATGTCACTATGGTCACCTTCTTAGTACTCCCCTTGGGAAGCTATGCACTGATGCCAGTGCCTAGTCCATCCATCAAAGCAATTTGGAACTCTTTTTCTGGAATGGCCATCAGAGCTGTTGTCGTGATTTGTTGAGGTCTGACAATTAAGTTCATGAACTTGCCACCATGTGCGTATATTGGCAGCACTGTACAAATAACTGTATTGTGCAGATAACTACCTACTCACCTGATTTGGCCCCCAATGATTTTTTCCTCTACTGAAATATAAAGATAGTGGACGGAAGACATTTAATGACATTCAGGACATCAAGGGTAATATGACAACAGCTCTGATGAAGAAAAAGATTAGACCTGCAGGGAAAGTCTGAATCTTCTTGGAGACTACATGAGTGGTCATGCTCGGAACACTGATAGAAAGACATTGAAGGCCATTCAGATGAAGTCTTAGATAGAAATTAGAAACAAGGTACTGGAAACTACAGAAAAGACCATCCCTGTTATAAAGTGGCAAAGAACTTGGCTGAATTGTGTCCACATGCTACCACTTTGTGGAAGGCAGAAATTAAGTGCAACTAATAAGATATCTGACGGAGAAATCTCTAGGCAGTGTTCAGAGTGCTGCCTGGCTTCTCTTGACTGCTTATAGTAAAAGACAAAAAGAGATCAATGAATTAAAGGTAGAATTTATAATAAAAATAATAGCAGAATGTAAAGATTGGAACAATTTTCTGCCTGGTCTTGTAAAGATAAAAAAGTTTATTCAGGAGGGAACACCAAGGGTGTAGCCAAGTGAACAGCTGATAAGGAGATGAGTATGTAAGGAAGCCAGATCCTGGTCACCGAGACAGTGGGAGAGTGACCCCAAAGGCATTTCAGAGATCCTGAAGGCTGCCACTCCCACCCCAGGCCCAGAGGGCTAGGGCCTTGAAGGCTGAATGGTTTCAGAGGAGGTTCCCAGAGTTCCTCTGGGACATCAGGACTTGCTTCCCAGGGACACTCAAGTCTCTGGGGCACATATTTCAGCACAATGCACCTCGGCCACCCCTGCTGTGGCTCAAGAAGGCCCAGGTACAACTCAGGCCACCTCGCAGAAGGCACAAATGAGAAACCTTGGCAGTGTCCATTTGGTGCTGATTCTGCAGTTGTCCAAGGGGGCCCGAGCTGTGAAGGCATGACTATCTCCAGCTAGATTTCAAAGGATGTCTCAGAGAGTCTTGGGGTATAGGAAGAGGCTCAGGGCCACAGGGACAGGGCCACCACAGATAACCCCCACTAAAGCAATGTCTAATGGGGCCATGGGGTTGGGGTTACTACAGAGAGCCTCCACTAGGATAATGACCAGAAGAGCCTTGGGGTCAGGACTAGTACAGAGAGCTCGCACTGGGGCAATGCCTAGCAGAGCTTGCCAGCAGGGTTGTTTTAGGGCCTCAGACCAGCAAAGCCACCAGCATGCAACTCTAGCCTGGAAGACCACAGGCATGCGACTCCAACACGTGAGAAAATACAGGTTGGGGTTACACTAATGGTTTCTTTTTCCACAAATGTCCCTTAAGCATTTTGAGTCTTAGAATAGACTCACTGAGCAGGCACAGAGCAAAGTCAAGCAAGTCAGCTGAAAATGGGAAATAAGGCTGGGAGCAGTGGCTCATGCCTATAATCCCAGGACTTTGGGGAGCAGAGGTGAAAGGACTGAGTCCATGGGTTCAAGACCAGCCTGGGCAACATGGTGAGACCACGTCTCTATAATAAATCAAAAAATGGGCCTGGTGTGGTGGTGTGCACCTGTAGGTACAGTCACTTAGAAGGCTGAAGCAGAAGGATCATCTGAGTCCAGCAGGTTGAGGCTGCAGTGATGATGAGCATGCCACTGTACTCCACCCTGGGCAACAGTGAGTCTCTGATAAAAGAAAGAAAGAGAAAGAGAAAATGAGAGAGGAAGGGAGGGGGGAGAGAGGGAGG
>NW_007249324.1:161779-162670 GCF_000164805.1 Carlito syrichta | reverse complement strand
AGGAAGGAAGGAAGGAAGGAAGGAAGGAAGGAAGGAAGGAAGGAAGGAAGGAAGGGGCCAGCCAGGGCCAGAGCCAGGAGTAAGCGGCAGCGCCTTCGGGGTGGGGGTGACACAGCATGGAGCTGTGGCCGTGGCTGACCACGACACTGCTACTGCTCATGCAGCTGAGCCACACTGCCAAGTTCTCTGCCAAGGTTGGCCAGCTTAACCTCAGTCACTGCCTGCTGCTCCATGGCAGCCGGACAGCGGAAAACATGTCCGCTGGTTTGTGTGGCAATTCAAGTATGCCACTTTCACTTCGAGGTCAAGGGTCAACACAAGTTGGACGTGGACAGGCCATGTGTCATCATCTCCAACCACCAAAACATCCTAGACATGATGGGCCTCATGGAGGTGCTCCCTAAGTGCTGCGTTCAGATCTCTAAGCGGGAGCTGCTAGGCCTGGGGCCTGCGGAGCTCATCATGGACCTCAGGGGCATCTTCTTCATCAACTGGCAGTGCTCTAGCACCGCTATGAGCATGATGGCTGACCTGGGCATGTGCACGGTGCAGAAGAATATCAAAAATCAGGGTGCAGGTGCTTGATGCCATCCCCACCAGCACTTGGTTGCGACTTTTTATAAATGAACTCTTAGAAGTAAAAAAACAAAAAAGAAAGAAAGAAAGGAGGGAGGGAGGGAAGGAGGGAAAGAGGAAGGGAAATGGGAAACAGTTTGACTTGGAGTTCTTGTATATCCCTGGCACCATTTTGAATGACTGTTGATCATCTGCACATAAATTCCAGAAGTCCAGTCTGACAGCACTACCCTCCCAGTGCCACCATGTAGAAACTGCTGCCATCTTTTTTTTTTTTCTGAGTTGGAGTCTCACTCTGTCACCCAGGCTGGAGTG
>NW_007249324.1:152538-161087 GCF_000164805.1 Carlito syrichta | reverse complement strand
CCGCAGCCTCAACCTGCTGGGCTCCAGCAATCCTTCTGCCTCAGCCTTCCAAGTAGCTGGAACTACAGGCGCGCACTACCACACCCGGCTAGGCTCATCGCTTTAATCCCAACACTTAAGGAGGCCGATCCAGGAGAATCTCTTGAGCCCAGGAGTTCCAGGCATGACTGGGCAACACAGCAAGACCTTGTCTCTACAAAAAAAAAATTTAAAAATTAGTTGAATGTGGTACCAGCCCAGGAGGTCAAGGCTACAGAGAGCCATGATCATGCCATTGCACTCCAGCCTGGGTGACAGAGTGAGACCCCAACTCAAAAATAATCACAGCTCAGACCAGGCATGGTGCTTTATGGCTGTAATCCCAACACTTTGGGGAGACGAAATAAAAGGATCACTTGAGGCCAGGAGTTTGAGTGCAGACTGGGAAAAATAGTAAGACTCTGTCTCTATTTTTTAAAAAAAGGCTTTTGGGCAAGATGAACCTGGCCCATGTCATCACCTGCAATAGTAGACTGGGTACAAGCAGGAGGCAGGTCATGGAAATCTGGAATAAAGCTCCAACGCCAGTGCTGAGACTCTGAAAGCCACCATCTTCTCAGTCCCAGGACCAGGCACAGACCTGCCTGCATTGCACCGCCCAGCTCCATCCAGCCTCCATCTTGGGACCCAGAGACTATCTTCTCATCAGACTCAGAGAGACAGACACTCCACCCCCATGCTGGAACAGGCACAGACACATCAGATCTGAGTGGGAGACTTGACAGCAACAGCAGCGAGTAGGATGAGTCTGGATCTAATCCATTCTCTTCCCCTAGTAGTCCATGGGGCATCTGACCCATGATGAGAGCAACCCTATCAGCCTGCACCGAGAGTGCAGGGGAGGGTCTGGAAACCAGAGCCTCTCCCTAAGGCAGAGGCCTGAAATGAACCTGGAGCCATAGAAACAGCCACAGGGAGAGTTCGTTTTTTTGTTTTTGTTTTTTCCTTGTTGTTTGTTTTTTCCTTTAGTTTTAACTTTTTTTCTTTTCTCTTTCTGTTTTTGTTTACATTTTTGTACTTGCTTTGTTTCTGTTATTTTAATTTTTTTTTTAGATTTTCTGTTTATGTATGGGTATTTTTGAGGGAAAGTACACCAACCAAAGGTTTTTGTTTGTATAAGTATGTTTTTGTCTTTTTTGTTTTTTCTGTCTTTGTCTCTCTGCTTACTCATTAGTTGGTAGCATGTCTATCTTCCCTCATCTTCTCTCTCTCTCTACCTCTCTTTTGTCTCTCCTTCCTTTTTCCCATTCTTTTCCTTTTTCTTATCTCATTTTGCTTTCAGGGGCAAACAGACACCCCCACTGCATGGACAGATTGTAAGGCAGTGGGAAGTGGGTTCCAGGGGGCCCACACACTGTCAGCAGATACTGGGATCTGCAGATAGCTTCTGAATCAATTAAATCTCAAAACTGTAAAAAGCACAGACCCCCACCCCAAGGCCAGCTTCAGAATTGAACAAAACCAGAGGATCTACATAAGGAAGAATAGGAGATTGAGCAAACAGAAGAAAAAGCTATCCCCCTATCATTGAACAACAGAATTAAGGAAGAGGTAAAAAAAAATTTTTTTAATTTTTTAAAAGGTGGGGAGGAGGAAAACCCACACAAATGAAGAAAAACCAAAGGAAGAATATGAGACTCACACAGACTCTAGGAGGTCAGCCACTGAGAATACAGACTTCAGAACTCAAAAAATGAAGAGCTCTCAAAATGACTGATCTCAAACCACAAACTCAGATGTCAAGATATTAATAGAGAGAATAAATAGAAATGAGGAGAGACAAGAGGAAAGAATGAAGGAGTTGATAACTGAGATAACAGCAATACAGAATACAGTGAATGAAATAAACAGCAAATCGATAAGCATGGAAAGTAGAATTAATCAAGCAAAAGAATCTCAGAACTTGAGGACCAAAATATATATGGAACTAGCCCAAACTGTTAAACACATAGAAAAGAAGCTGTAAAAGACAGAACAAAGCCTCCAAGAGATGAATGATTATTTCAAGTGGGCAAACCTAAGATTCATTGGAATTATTAAATCAGATAGAGAGACAGAGACTACCCTGGAACAAATATTCCATGAAATTATCTGAGAAAACTTCTTATATCTCATCAGTGATGCAGCCATTCAAACATAAAAGATTTTGAGAACTCCTGCAAGACATAATTGAGAAGATCAACTCCTAGCCACATAGTAATTTGCCTACACAAAGTAGGTATAGAAGAAAAAATCCTAAAGGCAGCAAGAGAGAAAGATCAGACTGCCTACTGAGGAAAACCAATTAGAATAGCAGCAGACATATCTACAGAAATACTTCAGGCTAGGAGAGCTTGGAGCCCAATCTTCAAAGTTCTCAAAGAAACAATTTCAACCATGAATTACCTACCAAGTTAAGCTAAGTTTCATTAGTGATGAAGAATTAAAATACTTCCCAGACATTCAATCCCTAAGAATTTACGCTGCCTCCAGACCAGCTATACAAGACACACTTATGAAAGTATTAAACACAGAAGAAAGGGGGGGAAAAGAGCTACAATGCTCTGCCCAAGAATGCAGGAAAAAGATTGAAAACATACATGAATCAACCCAAAAGTCAAAAGAAAGACAACAAACAAACCAACAGCAGCCACAACAACAAGCGCCATAAGAACATCATGACAGGGATAAACTTTCACATCTCTATAATTAGCCTGAATGTGAATGAGTTAAATGCCCCACTGAAAAGATATAGAATGGCAAAATGGATAAAACCTCATGAAGTAACAATATATTGTCTCCAAGAAACTCATCTCACTGGAAAGGATACTCTCAGACACAAAGTAAGAGGATGGGAAACAAAATTTCAGGCAAACGGAACATAAAAGAAAGCAGGAGTTGTGCTCTTAATATCACGCAACCTTTTAAGTTATCAAAAGTTTAAAAAGATACAGAAGGTCACTAAATAATGATAAAAGTTTCAATCCATCAACAAGAAATATCTATCCTAAGCATATATGCATTCAATATAGGAGTACCAACTTTCATAAGGCAGCTTCTAGATAAACTAAAAAAAGGTATTGACTCTAACACTCTCATGATTGGGGACTTGAACATCCCACCACATCCCTAGGACAGATCATCAAGACAAAAAAAGTCAACAAGGAGATCTGGAACCTCAACGTGATGCTTGACCAAATGGACTTAATTGATACATACAGAACACTCCACCCAAAAACCACAGAATATACATTTGACTCATCATCACATGGGGTATACTCTAAGATTGACCACATCCTCGGCCATATATCAAGCATAAACAAATTCCATAAGATTGAAATACTGCCATGCACCTTCTCAGACCACAGTGGAATAAAAATAAATATCAACACCAACGATTTTCCCCCAAAACCCACAAAGGCATGGACACTAAACAGCATGATGTTAAACAATTCCTGGGTCAACATGGAAATCAAAACAGAAATTAAAAGATACCTGAAAACAAATAAAAATGAAGAAACATCTTACCAAAATCTCTGGGATGCCATGAAAGCAGTCATAAGAAGGGAATTCATATCTCTATAAACATACATGTAGAAAATGGAAAGATCATAAGTTAACAGCCTAGTAAATCACCTAAGGAAGCTGGAAAAGGAAGGCCACCAAAACCCTAACTTCAGCAGAAGAATCCAGATCACTAAAATAGAAGCAAAAATTCAGGACATAAAAGACAAAAATATAATACAAAAAAAAGTCAATGAAACCAAAACTGTTTTTTTTGAAAGGATAAACAAGATTGATGGACCCCTCGCTAGCCTGACCACGATAAAGAGAGAAAAAGCCCAAATAAACACAATCAGAAATACAAAAGATGAAGTCACAAATGACTTTAAAGAAATACAAAAGATTATCAGAGATTACTATGTATACCTATATGGAAACAAGCTCAAAAACCTAAATGAAACGGAGAACCTTCTGACATCACACAACCTCTCCAGGTTGAAACAAGAAGAAATCAAGACTCTAAATAGACCAATAACAACCAAGGAAATTGACCATGTCATAATAAAGCTACCTACAAAAAAAAAACCCTGGACCAGATGGCTTTCTGCAAAATTCTACAAAACATGCATGGAGGAGATGATATCAATCCTATTGAAAGATGGAATTCTCCTCAAACCATTTTATGAAACTAACATCACATTGATACCCAAACTGGGTAAATATCCAACAAAGAAAGAGAATGACAACTCATATCCTTGATGAATATACATGCTAAAATTATCAACAAGATTCTAGCAAACCAGATCCAATGACAGATCTCAAAAATCATCCACCATGACCAAGTAATCTTCATCTCCAGGATGCAGAACTGGTTCAACATCTGCACGACTATAAATGTAATTAGATACATCAATAGATGTAAAGACAAAAACCACATGATTATATCATTAGATGCAGAAAAAGCTTTCAATAAAATTCAGCACCCTGTCTTGATAAAATACCTCGAACATCTAGGCATAGATGGAGCATAGTTCAAAATAGTAAGAGCCATCTATGAGAAACCTACAGCCAACATATTGCTACACAAAGACTGGAACCATTTTCCCTGAAAACTGGAACAAGACAAGGATGCCCACTCTTACTCCTCTTGTTCAACATAGTATTAGAAGTCCTAGCTAGAGCAATCAGACAATAGGAGGAAATCAGGGGTATCCAAATAGGAAAAAAAGGAAGTTAAATTATCCCTCTTTGCAGACAACATGATTCTATATCTCGAAAACCTAAGAGAATCTGTAAAAAAAATCTCCTTGCACTGATAGAAGACTTCGGCAAAGTTTCAGCATATAAAATAAAAGTGCAAAAGTCAGTCGCATTCCTATACACCAGAAATAAATAAAAACCCAAATAAAAAGCACAATCCTATTCACAATAGTCACCAAAAAAATGAAATACCTTGGCATCTTCCTAACCAGAGATGTGAAAGAACTTTACAAAGAAAACTACAAAACACTACTCAAAGAAATCAAAGATGACACAAACAAATGGGAAACTATTCTCTGCTCATGGACTGGAAGAGTCAACAGTGGTAAGATGCCCATCCTACCCAAGGCAATCTACAGATTTAACACAATACCCATTAAATTACCAGCAGCATTCTTCTCAAACCTGGCAACGACAATGCAGGAATTCATATGGAAACATAAACGACCACAAATAGCCAAAACAGTCCTCAGCAAAAAACAAAGCAGGAGGCATCACTATTCCTGACTTTAAGTTTTATTATAATCAAAAGCCTGGTATTGGTACAAGAACAAGCGTATTATAGACCAATGGAACAGGATAGAGATTCCAGAAGCAAAACCTCAATTTCTCAACCAACTCATCTTTGATAAAGCCTCCACTATCAGCCACTGGGGAGAGGAGAACCTATTCAGTAAATGCTGCTGGGGAAACTGGCTGACCACATACAGAAGATTGAAACAGGACCCCTACCTATCACCATACACAAAAATCAACTCTAAATGGGTCAAAGACCTAAATGTAAAACCTCAAACTGTAAGAACCTTAGAAAACACAGGAGATCCCTTTATGGAAATTGGAACTGGCAACCAATTCCTGATCAAAACCCCAAGTTCCCATGTCATAAAAGATAAGATAGACAAGTGGGACCTTGTTAAACTAACAAGCTTCTACAAAATCAAAGAAATCATTGAGAGAGCAAGGAGACATCCACAGACTGGGAAAAAATATTTGCCAACTATATATCTGACAAAGGCCTAACATCTAGGATCTACAAGGAACTCAATATTCTGAAAAGAAAAAAACAAAGAGCCCCATTACAAAGTGGGCAAAAGATATAAATAGACACTTCTCAAAAGAAAACATATGAGCAGCCAACAGACACATGAAAAACTGCTCAACCTCACTAGCCATCAAAGAAATGCAAATTAAAACTACACTGAGATACCACCTAACTCCAGTCAGGATGGTCATCATCAATAACTCAAAACAACAGATGCTGGAGAGGCAGTGGGGAAAGGGGAACACTTCCACATTGTTGGTGAGAATGTAAACTAGTACAGCCTCTGTAGAAAACAGTGTGGCAATTCCTAAAAGATCTAAAGTCAACCTTCCATACGACCCTGAAATCCCCCTACTGGGAATATACCCAGAGTAATTCAAATCACTCTGTGAAAAAGATACCTTTACACACATATTTATTGCAGCATTATTCACAATAGCAAAACCATGGAACCAACCCTGCTGCCTATCGAAAGAAGACTGGATTTTTTAAAAATGTGGTACATATACATGATGGAATATTATGCAGCCACAAAGAAGGACAAAATTTTGAACTTTACAGCAACTTATGTGGACTTAGAGGCTATAATACTGAGTGATCTATCACAGAAACAAAAACCAAGTATCATATGTTCTTACTTATAAGTGACCTTGAACAACTATCATAATACTATAAGAAAGGGATGGGCAACAGTGGGAAACTGCCAGGGGAGGAGGGAAGCACACCTCATCAACAAGGGTAACTGCATAATGAATATTTGTATACTTAACCCTGAATTGTTCCCCACATATTGAAAATTTAAAATATGGCCGGACTTGGTGGTTCAGTCTGTAATCCCAGCACTTTGGGAGGCCGAGGCAAGTGGACTGCCTGAGCCCACAGGTTTGAGATCAGCCTGGGCAACTTGGCAAGACCTCATCTCTACAATAAATCAAAAAAATTAGCTGGTCATGGTAGCATGCCCTTGTAGTTCCAGCTACTTGGAAGGCTGAGGTAGAAGGATCACCAGAGCCCAACAGGTTGATGCTGGGGTGGCCGTGAGCATGCCACTTTACCCCAATCTGGGCAAAGGGAGTGAGACTCCAACTCAAAAAAAACCCCAGCATATATGTGTGTGTGTGTGTGTGTGTGTGTGTGTGTGTGTGTGTGTGTGTTTACATTAACTAGGTATGGTGACACGCACCTGTAGTCCTAGCTACTTCGGAAGAGGAGGCACTTGAGCCCAGGATTTTGAAGTTACTGTGAGTTATGTTCATACATTTCACCTCAGCCTAGTCAACATAGTCAAATTTTATATCAAAATAAAAAAAAATTAGCCAAGTGCAATGGCACATGCCTATAGTCCTAGCTACTCAGTAGGCTGAGGTGGGAAGCTGAGGCAGGAACGCAGGAGTTCGCAGTGCAGGGAACTATGATTGTGCCATTTGTACTCCAGCCTGGTAACAGAGCAAGATCCTGTCTCTAAAAATTAAAATAAATCATAGTCTGAACATGTTTTTTCCACTCAAAGCTTGCAATGATTCTCACTGCCTTACCTGGGGAGGCAGTGTACCATATGAGAGCAAGCAAAAGCATTGAAGACAGAGAAATTATTGAGTGATCTTGTGATTGTCTTATAAGCTGGGTCTTATATTCCTCATCTGTAAAAGGGACACGGCAATATCTACTTTATATGACAGTGTGAGAGATTTGATTACCCAGGGCATATAAAGTGTTCATTACCATGGGTTATCAATTGTAATAGGTATTATTCTCATCACTTTTAGTTCATTTGCTACCAAAATAGGCATGTCGTGTTTTTTTGTTGTTTTTTTGAGTCAGAGTCTTACTCTGTCACCCAGGTTGGAGTACAGTGGCACGCTCACAGCCACTGTAGCCTCAACCTGCTGGGCTCAGATGATCCTTCCACCTCAGTCTTCCAAGTAGCTGGAACTACAGGTGTGCGCCACCACGCCTGGCTAATTTTTTGATTTATTATAGATACGAGGTCTCAGCAAGTTGCAGGCTGGTCTTGAACCCCTGGACTCAGGCAATTCTCTTGCCTCAGCTTTGCAAAGTTCTGGGATTACAGATTTGAGCCACCGCACCAGCCTTTTGCATCCTCTTAAAGCATTGCTTATCTATCTGCTTTGTACTGAAACAAGCAAGTTAATGAACCAACTGACCAATCCTAACATCTTCCCCACCTTCCTCAGTGTAGAGCAGCCTACACTGTGTTTATTGTAAAGGTCTACGCACTGGATAGCCAGGGATACTTTCAGAAGAGTTGGGGACTGAAAGAAAGTACTGTCGACCACAGGGAAGAAAAGGAGAACCCCTGAGACTGCAGGTAAGTGGCTTGACTCACTCCACTTCCCTAGGGTTTGGGGGAGGGGGTGGTATAAACTCTGAGGAGCACAGCTACCTGGTGTGCCTGGTGAGCCTGGACCTGGGGACCCCCACTTGAGTCACTCTACCCCGTGCTGGGATTATTTGTCAACTAACTACCTCTAGGTTGTTCATTTCTTGAGGTCAAATATCATTTCTTATTCAGTGTTCTATTTAAGATCTTCCCCCACCACTGAATCCCTCCCACTATGTAGCAATACTCCTGGAATGTAATAGGAACTGGGACCCTGAGGCATAACTCCTTTCCCTTCCCTTCCCTTCCCTTCCCTTCCCTTCCCTTCCCTTCCCTTCCCTTCCCTTCCCTTCCCTTCCCTTCCCTTCCCTTCCCTTACCTTCC
>NW_007249324.1:112266-152518 GCF_000164805.1 Carlito syrichta | reverse complement strand
CTCTCTCTCTCTCTCTCTCTCTCTCTCTCTCTCTCTGTCTCGTCAGGGCTCTCTCTGTCACCCAGGCTGGAATGCAGCGGCACAATCACAGGTCACCATAGCCTTGACCTCCTAGGCTCTGGTGATCCTTTCACCTCAGTCTCCCAAGTAGCTGGGACAACAGTTGCGTACTAACACACTCAGCTTTTTTTTTTTCTTATTTTTGTTTTGTAGAGATGAGGTCTTGCTATGTTGCCTAGGCTGGTCTCGAACTTCCAGACTCAAGTAATCCTCTGGCCCCAGCCTCCCAAAGTGCTGGGATTACAGGCATGAGCCCTCACGCCTGGCCCATGATTCCTTGAATCTAACAAACTCTGTTTCTTATACTAAATGGTAAGATAGCCAGATGCTGCCCTAACTGTGTAAGCACCACCTCCAAAGCCTGGTTATTTCAGTTAGTCAGGAAGCCACAGATAATTATCTCTACATGCTGGCAACAAGCACTTGCCTTCAGCCAACCAGCTGTCAGCCTCAACCACAGTATGCTTCAAGCCAGAGCATGAAGACTCATGGCAACCCATCACCATTAACAGTAAAGAAACTTGGATCATGGATTCTACAGCCAATGTGGTCAATGGTTTATCTTTAGAGACAAAAGGTAGAGAACATTTCTGTTTCAGATTGAGAGGATATTAACCAAATAATTTATTTTTGAATCTATTTAAACATAAAACTTTCAAAGCTCCCGTATAGATTATCAATACACTTCCTCTGGTCAGGTGTGGTGGCTCATGCCTATAATCCTAGCACTTTGGGAGGCCAAGGCGAGAAGACTGCTTGAGCCCAGGAGTTCAAGACCAGTCTGGGCAACATAATGAGACCTCGTCTCTACAAAAAAATAAAAATAATTAGTCAGATGTGGTGACAAGCCTATAGTCCCAACTACTCAGGAGGCTAGAGCAGAACGAGGATCGCCTGAGTCCAAAAGGTCAAGGCTGTGGTGAGCCGCAGTTATGCCACTGGCCTCCAGCCTGGGCAACAGTGAGACCCTGACTCAAAAAAAAACCCACAATTTTTTCTTAGATCTGCTATTCATTAGCTGGGTGCAGTGGTTCATATCTGTAATTCCAGCATTTTGGGAGACAGCACTTTGGGAGGCAGAGACAAGGGGATTGCCTGAGCCCAGGGATTCAAGACCAGCCTGGGCAACTTGGCAAGACCTCATCTCCACGATTAATCAAAAATTAGCTGGGCATTGTGGCACACACCTGTAGTTCCAGCTACTTGGAAGGATCACCTGAGCCCAACAGGTGGAGGCTGCAGCGGCCGTGAGCATGCCACTGCACTCCAGCCTAGGCGATGACAGAGTGAGACTCCAACTCAAAAACAACAACAACAACAACAACAAAAACAGTTGGTGTTCCTGTATCTCTAGAAAGTTGCTCGCTCGTGTGTTTGTCTCATGGTCTGAGGAGGCTGAACATGCTAGGGATGGAGACCACTGCTCCTTGGCCATCATTGACTTTTTTTGGTATCTCCATGTGGTCCCTCTAGCATGGCAACTTCTGGGTAGCTAGACTTTTTACATTGCTGCTTATGGCAACAAAGCCACATATCCTGAGAGAGTGAGCCAGGCTAAAACCCTATCACCTTTTATAAACCAGCCTCAGAAATTACTCAGTGCCCCTCCCACCATACTCCATTGATAAGGTAGTCAGGTTCAGGGGGAAGGGAATGGCAGGACAGCAAGTTTCTGGAAGAGCACACAGACCAGAAATATTGTTGCAGGCACATTTGGAAAATAAAATTTGCTTAGACTCCATTTCATTAACTCTTCCCTGAGTTAACTAATATTCATTCTTCAAGAACAGGCATGGTAGCTGTAATCCTAGCACTTTGGGAGACCGAGGTGAGAGGATTGCCTGAGCCCAGGGGTCCGAGACCAGTCCAGGCAACTTGGCAAGACTTCATCTCTACAATAAATCAAAAAATTACCTGGGCATGGTGGCGTGTGCCTGTGGTTCCACTACATGGAAGGCTGAGGTGGAAGAATTGCCTGAGCACAGCAGATCGAGGCTGCGATGGCTGTGAGTGTGCCACTGCACTCCAGCCTGGGTGACAGAGTGAGACTCCAATTCAAAAAAAAAAAGAAAATCATTCTTCAAATATTTCAGTGCTTGCTTCAGCAGCACATATACTAAAATTGGAACAATATGGAGAAGATTAGCACGGCTCTATGCAAAGATGACAAGCAAATTCATGGTGTTCCCTATTTTTAGATACAAAGATAAAATACCACGCTTACATTAACATTCAAATATTTCTCTTTTTTTAGATTAGATTTAAAAATATGGTTTACTTAAAAAGTATTAGAGAGAAAGAGAAAGAGGAGATTCACCTCCACAAGGTAGAAGTGGGGGCCAAAGCCAGGAAACGTGACCCAGTCATAGCTCAAATAGCACATGGCCACACCATAACTTAGCAAGGCAATGGACACAGTGGCCTGGCAATGGTCCATTTAAACCTTTCTAAGGATAAAACGTTCAATCTGAAATTAATTAGAAAGAATAAATATTAAAAATTCCAAATATTATTTCCAGATCATGATGATTTACATAAATTTTATATTTCTTGGATAATCTTGACATTCTCTGAAAAATTTATCTTAATTGCATGACTTTTAAAGATATATGTATTTGTGAAATAAAATAATTTAAATATTAATATATATGTTATATATATAATTTCAAGTATCACTTCCCTAACTGCCTATAAGCTCTTCCTGTTTTGTTCCCTGGTGCATAAATGGTCTCTTTTTCACAGAACTTTGACTTGATTCTTATCGCAGGTCCTTAAGGGCAGGACTCTTTCTGATTACCTCTCAGACATTTGCAGTGTCTTACACTCTGCCTGGCACAAAGTGGATACTCCATGAACATTTATAAATATCAAAGTAAATAATACGAGGATCCAGTTACAGAAAGTGAGTTATACTACAGCTGTGATATATCACTCTGTGTTTAAGATTTTCCAATCTTTATTACTCTCTCTTTTTTCTAGCTGTGGTCTGGAGGAGAAAAAAGACCTATTTGAACATCCCCTAACATTTCTCCCCTTTAGAAATAACCAGCATCCAAAAATGACTGAAAGCCAGGCATGGTGGCTCAAGCCTGAAATCTCAGCCTTTGGGAGGCTGAGGTAGGAGGATTGCTTGAGCTCAGGAGTTCGAAACATAGCAAGAAATTATCTATACAAAAAAAATTTTTTTTTAATTAGCCAGGAGCTCCTGTAATCCCAGTTACTCAGGAGGCTGAGGTGGAAGTATCACCTGAGCCCAGGAGATCGAGGCTGAGAAGAGCTGGGATTGTGCCACTGCACTCCAGCCAAGGTGACAGAATAAGACCCTGACTCGAAACAAACACACAAAAAAAACTACTTACAAAAAAATTAAAAGACCACCAAGACCCCACTGAATAAATGTGAAAGCTGCATAATTTGTGAACGAGAAGCTTCCATTAGTTCAGTGGTTCCCAACCTTTTTGGCATCAGAAACAAGTTTCATGGAAGACAATTTTTCCACAGACAGTGGGGGGTTGGGTGGTTTCGAGATGTATAACATTTATTGTGCACTTTATTTCTATTATTATTACATTATAATAGATAATGAAATAATTATACAATTCACTGTTCAAAAAGAGACGAGAATGGAAGTGGCAAATAAAATAATGGGCAGGCTACACGTGGACTAATATAAGTGTCAGATTCTGACTTAAAGCCTGCTACCAGATATAGCAATAGAATTGAAGTACGTTAACTCACTTGCCATTCACTGATAGGGTTTTGATATGAGTCTGCAAGCAATTGATTTATTATGGTTTCTATGCAGTTAAACCTCACTGCTAATGTTAACCTGTATTTGTAGCCACCCTCCAGAGCTAGCATCAACACCTCAGCTCCATCCCAGATTATCAGGTATTAGATTCTCATAAGGAGCCTGCAGCCTGGATCCCACACATGTGCAGTTCACAATAAGGTTTGTGCTCCTGTGAAAATCTAATGCCACCACTGATCTGACAGAAGGCAGAGCTCAGGCAGTAATACGAACGATGGAGAGCAGCTGTAAATACAGATGAATCTTCATTCACTCACCTGATACTCATCTGCTGTTGGGCAGCCAGATTCTTGATATGCTACAGCAGGAGCTGGGGAACCATGCACTAATTAACAAATATAGGGAAAAATATTTAATTTACTGAGTAATTACAAATTCAAATTAAATTAGTAAGATACCGTTGCCCATCTGCCACCATATTTCCACCATCAGTTGTTTGGTTTATTCACTTCAAGTGAAGTATAAATTGGATTATTTATTTTTTAAAGTTTTTTTCTAATTTTCATCAAGATATTACACTAATTACTCTTCTGGGAAACTCTCCTGGAATGGGAAATAACCACATGCAAAAAAATGTTTGTCAGGTAATTATTTATATTATCAGGAAACTGAAAACAACTCAAAGTTTTGGTAATAATTTAACAGAAGAATAAACTTACACCATTGGATACCAGATGGAAATATTATGTACTCATAAAATTATATGAATTGTGTAAGAGCAAAAACCAAGATGCTTACAAAACCAAGTAAAAGAAATAGTACATAGAATTCCCAGATACTTATGTCTATGTAAAAATAAAAAACAAGCAACAAAAACTGTCTATAGAATAAATACTGGAATTAAGCCTATCACAGTTAATTGAAACTGTTTTTGTACTTTTCATAATATCATTATTAATCATCAAATTAAAAAAATAATAATAAACTAAAGGCCAAGAGCAGTGGCTCATGCCTGTAATCCCAACACTTTGGGAGACCAAGGTGGAAGGGCAACTTGAGGCCAGCAGTTTGAGACTAGCATGGAAAACATAGTGACACACTATCTCTATAAAAAAAGAAAAATGGGCTGGGCTCAGTGACTCAGCCTGTAATCCCAGCACTTTGGGAGGCCGAGGCAAGTGGATTGCCTGAGCCGGCGGGTTCCAGACCTGCCTGGACAACTTGGCGAAACCTCGTCTCTACAATAAAATAAAAACCAGCCGGGCGTGGAAGTGCGCACCTGTAGTTTCAGCTACTTGGAAGGCTGAGGCAGATGGATCGCTGGAGCCCAGTCGGTTCAGGCTGCAGTGACCAGGAGAGTGCCACTGCACTCCAGTCTAGGAGACAGAGTGAGACTCCAACTCAAAAAATAAAATAAAAATAAAAATGTAGACCAGGCACAGTGGCTCACACCTGTAATCCCAATACTTTGAGAGGCCAAAGCAAGAGGATTGCCTGAGCCCAGGGTTCAAGACCAGTCTGTGCAACTTGGCAAGACCTGGTCTCTATAATACATTTAAAAATCAAACAGGTGTGGTGGTACACGCCTGTAGTTCCAGCTACTTGGAAGGCTGAGGTGGAAAGACCGCAGGTCAAGGCTGCAGTGGCCATGAGCATGCGACTGCACTTCAACCTGGGTGACAGAGTGAGGCTCCAACTCAAAAAATGAAAAATAAAAAATAATATCCGTGCATTGAATTATCCTATATGGAAAGTTTTTTTTTTTCATTTATCTGTTCCTTTTTTTGTTTTGGGGGGTTTTTTGTTGTTATTTGGCTTGTTTTGTAAAGACAGGGTCTCACTATGTTGCCCAGGCTGATTTTGAACTCCTAGCCTCAAGAGATCCTCCCACCTCAACCTCACAAAGTACTGGGATTATAAGCGTGAGCCACTGTGCCTGGCCCCTTTTTGTTTTTAATACTAATATTTTTATTCAATCTTTACCAACATTATAAATTGGCTATTAATTGTTCATCCCATATCCTGCTTTTTTGTATGTTTAACTTTTTCAAATTTATTCAGAAGTTTAAAATCTAGGCTGGGCTCACGCTTATAATGCCAGCATTTTGGGAGCCAAGGCTGGTGAACTGCTTCAGCCCAAGAGTTCAAGATCAGCCTAGGCAACATAGCAAGACCCTATCTCTACAAAAAAAATTTCAAAAAATAACCCAGTTATGGTGTGTGCACCTGCAGTCTTAGCTACTTGGGAGGCTAATGAGGAAGGATCTCCTGAGTCCAGGAGGTAGAGGCTGTGGTGAGCCATGATCATGCCACTGCACTCCAGCCTGGATGACAGAGTGAGACTTTGACTCAAAAATCAATTAATCGACCAATCAATAAGAATTTATTTTGTAAGAAATTTTTTTTAAACTATGGAATTCTCCATGAATTGGCATGTCTTTTTAATTATGTAGAAAATTTTGGAACCTGGAGAATATGTGTGAATGTTTTGATGTTTTTTTGGGTTTTTTTTTTGCAAGCACTCTGTCACCTTTTAGAGTTGGAATGTTTTTGCATATAAATGTTATTCTATATTCAATTTGTATTATAGTAATTTCTGTTGTTCTAGACATCTATAACCCTCAGTTCTCTGGAGAGAACTACATCCCTAATAATCTATTTCAGACTTTGCAAAAATACTATCAAAAACTCACAAACAGAGAAGCACTGCCCTTTCACGAAACTTCCCTAAACTGAGACGAGTGTTAAGTTTATTGCCTTGACAAGCTTGGTCATATGGTTTCCAATAATATTTGTCAAGGTTATAAACAAATAACAGATGAGATGGAGCTGACATACTAAGAAATGACAAGTGTAAAGAGCTGGGTTCTCAGCTGTAGACAACAGAACCTGTTCCCTTTTCTTTCAGATAAAAGGATTTATTATGAGAAACAGGTGACCTGTCACATCACTGAAGGAACACTAGAAAAAGACAACAGACTCATGTACCAGGAACAGAACCCAGGGTCACACCCCACAACAAGCCCACCTGAGGCACTGCTGTGTTTGGGAAACTGCAGAATTCGAATCTAGGAGCCACTACAGATGCCAGCTCCCAGGTCACATTGCCTCCACCACAGTCTGTACCAGCAAACCTGGTGTTTTGCCCTGTGCAGTCCTTCTCCACACAGCTCGGTTCTGATTCAAAGCTTCATATGGGGACAACAGATGCTAAATCACAAGGCTGTTTTGGCACTTAGTATTTCATGTCTTTATAGAAACACTTACTTAAATTGGGAGTGAAGGGTTAAAACATACTCTTTGGTAGAAAAGATCATGGCTGCAAATTTACCTTACTGTTTTTTTGGGGAGAGGGTTTGTTTGGGTTTTTGTTTTTGTTTTTGTTTTCTGAGTCAGAGTCTCACTCTGACACCCAGGCTGGAGTGTAGTGGAACTATCACAGCTCACTGCAGCTTCAACCTCCTGGGCTCAGAGCAATCCTTCTACCTGAACCTCTCAAGTAGTGCTACCAGGCCTGGCTATTTTTCTTTCTTTTTTCTTTTTTAGTAGGGACGAGGTCTCACTGTGTTGCCCATGATGGTCTTGAACTCCTTGGCTCAAAAAATTCTACCACCTTGGCCTCCCAAAGTACTGGGATTATAGGTATAAGCCATCATGTTCGGCTAATTTTTTTATTTTTTAATTTTTTTGTAGAGACAAGATCTTATTATGTTGCCCAGGCTGGTCTCAAACTCTTGGGCTCAAACAAACCTCCCATCTTGACCTCCCAGATTGCTGGGATTATAGGCATAAGCCACCATGCCCAGCTTACCTTACTGTTTTCAAGTCTCTTCTCTCCCCAGAGGAGTATCACAGAGTATTTGGGTTTCTTGATTGTCCATTAAATAGGTTGTATCTCAACTAAGAGTTATTTCTCTGTCTGCCATAATGGTACCCTTTTTCTTGGTAATCATCTCATTGAGTAGGCATTTTTTAAATATATATACTAATATTTCTCTGTATTTTTGAAAATGAGAAAAGAGCCTGAATATCCTCGTTGACATAGCTTGGGAGTTAAACTAGTGTTGGTTTTCCCCCTAAGATAGTCACAGCTTTTCATGTACAACCCTATGGTTGTTTGAATCTTTTTTCTTTTCTTTTTTTTTGAGCTGGAATCTCCCTCTGTCGCCCAGGCTGGAGTGCAGTGGCGCACTCACTGTAGCCTCAACCTGCTGGACTTAGATGATCCTTCTGCCTCAGCCTTCCAAGTAGCTAGAACCACAGATGCACACCACCGTACTCGGCACATTTTTTGATTTATTGTAGAGATAAGGACTCTCCATGTTGCTCAGGCTGGTCTTGAACTCCTGAACTCAGGCAATCCTCTCACCCCAGCCTCCCAAAGTGCTGGGATTACAGGCGTGAGCCACTATGCCTGGCTGTTTAAAGCATTTCTGACACAACCAAGACTGGTATAATGAGTTGGGTCCCTGAGCTCCTCTCAGGGATAATCCTAAACATTTGAGGAGACATCGATACTTCTTGATAGTCTACAAAATAGAACCTCTAATTGTTGTTATTTAAAATTTTTTTTGAGTTACAGTCTCACTCTACAGCGCCCAGAGCTGTTATTTAAATCTTAAAAAGGCTGGGGCATGGTGGCTCACACCTGTAATTCCAGCACTTTGGGAGCCAGAGGTGAGAGGATTATCTGAGCCCAAGGATTCAAGACCAGCCTGGGCAACTTGACAAGATCTTGTCTCTACAATAAATCAAAAAACTACTCAGGCATGATGGTGCATGCCTGTAGTTCCATCTACTTGGAAGGCTGAGGCAGAAGGATCGCCTGAGCCCAGTAGGTCGAGGCTATGGTAGCTGTGATTGTGCTACTGCACTCTAACCTGGGCGACAGAGTGAGACTCCGACTCAAAAATCAATCAGTCAGTCAGTCAATCAATCAATCTTAAAGGGATGGGGTGAGCTCCAAAGTCTTGAGAACGTAAGAAAACTTGGAAATTCCTTTTATTAAAAAAATCAAGAGATACAAGCTACAGTTTCCAACAGCTGCTTGGTTACTATTAGCATCCATCTAGCTAACCTGGCTTTAGATCGCCCTTGTGCTACGTTTCAGGAGCAGTAACTTCCAAAAGTGACTTTATCATCTCAGGGGGTTATGAGGCAGAGAGTTCATATTTTTCCTGTAGTTTCAAAGGTACTTCAAATAGATGATACCCAGATATCTAGAGCAGTCAGATGAAAATGAAATAGTTCTGTACAATGCTAGCTTTACAGTCGCAAATTAAAACTCCAAAGCAATAGCAAAGTCGGAATGTTGTGGTTTAACATGGTTGTAGATTGGCATGTTGAGAAATAATTCGTGAATGATGCAAAAGAATGTTCCTATTACAGAAGCATTTACTCCCAGTAGTTACAACCTGCCTTCCTGGCTGGAGGGCTCAGCCATGAATGACCAGTCCTGTCAGTCCAGGGAAGGCTGTTTGCTAAGGCTAAACCAGTTTCTAGATAGAAAATACAATCTCACTGGGCTCAGTGGCTCAGCCTGTAATCCCACGCTTTGGGAGGCTGAGGTGAGTGGATTGCCTAAACCCGCGGGTTTGAGACCCGCCTGGGCAACTTGGCAGACCTCATCTCTACAATAAATCAAAAAAATCAGCCGGGCATGGTAGCACAGGCCTGTAATTCCGGCTACTTGGAAGGCTGAGGCTGAAGGATCGCTGGAGCCCAGCAGGTCGAGGCTGCAGTGGCCGGGAGCGGCCACTGCACTCCAGTCTGAGCGACATAGTGAGACTCCAACTCGAAAAAAAAAGAAAAAGCAAAAGAAAATACAATCTCGAGAAATTGAGGAATCCCAAGGAGAACAGTATACGTTAGGCTCCTGGTGTGATTGTCAAAAAGAACCCAGCTCTTTAGGAAAAGGTACTTCCTATGAAGGAATACATTATTTTATATTCTAAAACCTACCATCTAAAAACTAATCATCTTTCATGGGAATAGTATAGTACACAGCAAAAAGTAAATTTTCCTAATAAATTCTACATTGAAGTTATTATACTAAAATAGGAACGCTAACTGGGTGTGGTGGCTCATGTCTGTAATCCCAGCACTTTGGGAGGCTGAGGTGACAGGATTGCCTGAGCCTAGGAGTTTGAAACAAGCATGGGCAACTTGGTGAGACTTCGTCTCTTAAAAAAAAAAAATAGGCACACTTATGAGACCTATATGTCAGCCTCCTATGTATATTAGTAGACCAGTGTTAATTCTGAGATTTCTCTAAATGATTTTTTTTTCTCTTTTTTTTTTTTTGTCACTATCTCACTTTGTTGCCCCAGGCTGGAGTACAGTGGTATGGTCACAGCGCACTGCTGCCTTGACTTCCTGGGCTCAGGTGATCCTTCCATCTCAATCTCCCAAGTAGCTGGGACTTACAAAAAACTTTTTTAAATGCTTCATCCTATGAATTCTTTGGCACAATGCCATATTTGGGGTTATTTGTTTGTTTGGTAATAAAAAGTGAAAGATAACCTGTATTCTCATCACAGAATAAATTTAGAACACACTGATAACTTATTTTTAAAAATTAATCACTTATTAGACTTCCAGTAACATCCACCATTTAAATCATCCATTTAAATATTTTAGCCAGGTGCAATCACTCATGCCTATAATCCCAGCACTTTGGGAGGCAGAGGCTAGAGGACTGCCTGAGCCCACGGGTTCAAGACCAGCCTGGACAACATGGCGAAACCCATCTCTACAATAAATCAAAAAATTAGCTGGGCATGGTGGTGCACACCTGTAGTTCCAGCTACTTGGAAGGCTGAGGCAGAAGGATCTCCTGAACCCAGCAGGTCGAGGCTGAGGTGGCCGTAAGCATGACACTGCACTCCAACCTGGGTGACAGAGTAAGACTCCAACTCAAAAGAGAAAACTTTTTTTTTTTTTTTTTTTAGGACAGACGCAGAGGCTCACACCTGTAATCTCAGCATTTTGGAAGTCGAAGGTGAGAGTATTGTCTGAGTTCAGGGTTCAAGACCAGCCTGGGCAACTTGGCGAGACCTTGTCTCTACTATAAACTAAAAAAAAAAATTAGCCAGGTATGGTGGCACATGCCTGTAGTTCCAGCTACTTAGAGGGCTGAGGTGGAAGGATCTCCTGAGCCCAGAAGGTTGAGGTTGCAGTGGCTGTGAGCATGCCACTGCATTCCAGCCTGGGTGAAGAAAGGAGACTCCAACTCAAAAAAAAAAAAATTTCAGATGAAGCCATTGGATAGTTAATTCTTGAAACTACCCTGTAAAGGATTTCAATTCTGTAAAAGATTATAATTCCCAGTTTGTGGTTTTCTGGCCTGTAGGACTTGCCAACATCTCCCCAACTCAAGCCACGGTGTCAAAACAGCTATAGCAGAAATTATAGTCTTACAAGCTCAAAGTGTCAGACATCAAAGTTCAGGGCAGGAAGAACAAGTGGAATTTTAAAGAAGTGATCGTAGCAGCAAGAGAACTACATAAGGATAAAGACCCAGGCTGTGAGTACAGTCGACCCTTGGCATCTGTGGATTTAACCAAAAGTAAATCAAAAATATTCCCCCAAAATTGCATCTGTACTAAATATGTAAAGAGACCTCTTTTGTTAACCATTATTTCCTAAATAATACAGTATAGTGACTGTCTATTCGGAGTTTACGTTGTATCCTAAGTAATCTAGAGATGATTTTTTTTTTTTTTTGAGTTGGAGTCTCACTCTGTTGCCCAGGTTGGAGTGCAATGGCACGCTCATGGCCACCGCAGCCTCGACCTGCTGGGCTCAGGTGATCCTTCTGCCTCAGCCTTCCAAGTACCTGGAACTACAAGCGTGCACCATCACACCCAGCTAATTTTTTGATTTATTGTAAAGATGAGGTCTCACCAAGTTGCCCAGGCTGGTCTCAAACCCCTGGACTCAGGCAATCCTCTCACCCCGGCCTCCCTAAGTGCTGGGATTATAGGTGTGAGCCACCGCTCCCAGCTTAGAGATGATTTAAAGTATACAGAAGATTTTGTATAGGTTATATGTAAATACTGTGCCATTTTTATATCAGGACATGAGCATCCACAGATGATTCTGGTCCAAGGAAGATACTAGAAGCAACTCCCACAGATACGGAGGGCCTAGACAGTTGTATAAACTCAGCCAAAATTCCTGGCTGATAACTTAATTATGCATGCAAGGGAGTGCCCCCAGGTGGCCTAGAGATAGAAAAATGCAGAGACTCAAAAGGAATTGGCTCTTGCAAAATAGATAGGGCTCAGTCTGTGAGTTCACTATTTGTTTTTTGGTTGTTGTTTTTTTTTCTCTGTTTTGCTTTTCACACAGAACACAGTTAGCAACAGAAAATGGAAAGTTTGCTTATTAGCCCTCAAGCAGAAGAGGCTGGGCTCACACTTGTAATCCCAGCACTTACAGAGGTCAAGGCAGGAGGACTGATTGAGCTCAAGAGTTCGAGACTAGCCTGGGCAAAATAGCAAAACCTGGTTTCTTTAAAAAAAAAAAAAAAAAACCCTAGCAGAAGAGCTTGAAGTTTCTTGCCTAAAATGATGACAACTGAAGGAAAAGTATGCCCATTTCTACCCAATCCTTGGCTGGCCACCAAACTACATAGACACAAGGGAAACTTCCATGAAACCACAAGGCACAGATATCACTTGCTGTATCCACAGGAAAGAGAAAGTTTGCAGCTTGTGTACAGGTGGACTAACTGCTTATTAGAGCAAAAAACTAACAACTTTCCCAAGATACAAAATAATTAAGAGTTGCTACATTTCATCATCTACAATGGCCAGTTTTCAACCATGAAAACAAACAGCAACATGAGAGCTATAATGGCGAAGGAAGGGAGGGAGAGAGGGAAGGAGAGAAGGGAAGAAGGGAAGATGGGAAGGAAGGAAGGAAGGGAGGGAGGGAAGGAGGGAGAGAGGCGGACGGAAGAAAGAAAGAAAGAAAGAAAGAAAGAAAGAAAAGAACAGTGACTTCAAGTGGGTCTAGATGTTGAATTTAGCAGCTGAAGACTAATGAGCTCTATATATTGTTTTTCTTTTTTTTTTTTCCTGAGTCGCTCAGGCTAGAGTGCAGTGGTATCCTCACAGCCAGCACAGCCTTGGCCTGCTGGGCTCAGGCAATCCTTCTGCCTCAACCTTTTAAGTAGCTGAAACTATAGGTATGCGCCACCATGCCTAGCTAATTTTTTTATTTATTGTAGAGATGAGGTCTCACCAAGTTGGCCAGGCTGGTCTCAAACCTGTGGGCTCAGGTAATCCTCTCATCCTGGCCTCCAAAAGTGCTGGGATTATAGGCGCGCCCAACCTATATTGTTTTTCTAAGAAATAAAAACAAAATGATACCAATAAGTAAACAGATAAAAACTCAGCAGACAAAACTGAAATTCTACAGCTGAAAATTATAATAAATTTTTTAAAAAATGATTGGATGGACTCAATGATAGATTAAAAATGAAAGACTCATGCCTGCAATCCCAGCACTTTGGAAGGCAGAGGTGAGAGAATTGTCTGACCCATAGATTCAAGACCAGTCCTGGCAACTTGGTGAGACCTCATCTCTACAATAAATCAAAAAATTAACTGGGCATGGAGGCATGTTCTGTAGTTCCAGTTACTTGGAAGGCTGAGGTAGAAGGATCACCTGAGCCCAGCAGGTTGAGGTTGCAGTGGCTATGAGCGTGGCACTGCACTCCAGCCTGGGTTACAGAGTGAGACTCTGACTCAAAAAATAAAAATAAAAATAATGTATATAACTGAAGGTAATAGAAGTAACCTAATTTGAAAAGAAGACAGAGAATAAAAATTGAAGAAAAAAATGAACAGAGCCTTAGAATCTGTGAGAATAGCACATGATGCAACATGCGCGTGAAATGGAATTCCATAGAGAGAGGAGAAAAAAATGCTGAAGAAATAATTTAACAGAAAATGCTAATATGTAGGCCAAAGAAGCCCAACAAATCCAAAGCAAAATAAATATAAAACCCTCCTCAAATCATCATAGTCCACTGGGCGTAGTGGCTCACAGCTATAATCTCAGCACTTTGAGAGGTAGAGGCGAGAGGATTGCCTGAGCTCAAGAATTCAAGACCAATCTGAGAAACATGGCATGACCTCATCTCTACAATAAATCAAAAAAATCAGCCAGGTGTGGTGGCGCATGCCTGTGGTACCAGCTACTTGGAAGGTTGAGATGGAAGGATCACCTGAGTCCAACAGATGGAGACAGTTGTGACCATGAGCATGCCACTGCACTCCAGCCTGGGCAATGGTGAGACTCCAAATCAAAAAAAAAGAAAGAAAAGAAAACAAAGTAAAACAACCCATTTCATTAGGAAGACAATGGTAGATTAATGACCCTAAATGCAATCGTGTCACTGATTACATTGACTGGAAGCCAACTAAATATTTTCATCAAAAGGTAGAGATTAGCAGGCTGAATTTAAAAAGAAAAACAACTATATATTGTTGACAAGAGATGCACTCTAGTAGGGAGATTATAGTTAACAATAATTTATTTATTGTATTTTTCAAAATAGCTAGAAAAGAAGAATTGTAATGTTCTCAACCCAGAGAAAGATAAATGTTTGAGGTGATGGATATCCCAATTACCCAGATTTGAACTTCACACATTGTATACATGTAGAAAAATATTACAGGTAGCCCCAGAATAGTATAACTATGATGCATCCAAAAAAAAAAATTACAAAAAAAAGAGATGTATTCTAAACTCTAGGAAAAAAGTAGGTTAAAAGTAAAATGATTTAAAAAGATACACCATGAAAAGAATAAGCAGAAGAAAAGTAGAATGTCAGCTCAGAATAAACTTCTTCAAGCAATAAAAAAAAATCAAAAAAAGCAACTCTATTATTATCATAAGAAAAAGACCTCAATAACAAGGAGTCCCACCACAGGCACTTTATAAAGGCATAATATATATAAATACAAGTATTTCTGTATTTGCATACCCGTATATCAGGAAGGTACATCAATGAAAAACATATACATTTAAATTAACAGAGCTTCAAAATATAAGCAGCAAAGCTTACAGAACTAAAGGGAGAAATAAACAAACCCATAATCATAGTTGACTTTAGCACGCAATTTCCAGCAACTGATAGAACAACTAGAAAAAATAAAACAAAGAAAATATAGATGATCTGGATGACATTAGCAACTACATTAACCTAATTGACATATATAGAACAATATTTAACACAGCCTCTTCTTTTGAAGTACACATGGAATTTTCACCAAGATAGACTACTATATGCAGAGGTAATAAACAAGTCACTATTTTTTTGAAAATATTGAAATCTTACAATATGTTCTCTGATAATGGTATAATTAAACTAAAAATTAACAATGTCAAACCTCAAATATCTGGAAATTTTAAAAGTCACTTTGAAACAACTCACAAGTCAAAGAAAAAATTTAAATGAAAATTAGAAAATAGTTTTCAATGGAATGATAAGGAAAATACAACACACCAACATTTGTTGGATGATACTAAAACAATGCCTAGAGGAAAATTTTTTTTTGAGTTGGAGTCTCACTGTCGCCCAGACTGGAGTGCAGTGGCTGCTCCCAGCCACCGCAGCCTCGACCTGCTGGGCTCTGGCAATCCTTCCGCCTCAGCCTTCCAAGTAGCTGGAACTACAGGTGCATGCTACACGCCCGGCTAATTTTTTTTGATTTATAGTAGAGATGAGGTCTCGCCTGCCCAGGCTCAGCCTGTAATCCCGCACCTTTGGGAGGCTGAGATGAGTGGATTGCCTGAGCCTGCGGGTTAGAGGAAAATTTATAGCACTAAATGCTTATGTTAGAAAAGGGGAAGCATCTAAAACCAGTAACCTAAGCTCCCACCTTAGGAAACTAGAGAAAAGGGTAGGGCAAATTAAACCCAAAGTAAGTAGAAGGAAGGAAGGAATAAAGATTAAGCAAAAGTGGACTGGGAGTGGTGACTCATGCCTGATAATCTCAGCACTTTGGGAGGCCAACACCAGAGGACTGCTTGAGTCTAGGAGTTCAAGACCAGCCTGGGCAACATAGCAAGACCTCATCTCTACAAAAAATTCAAAAAATTAGCCAGGTGTGGTGGCACACACCTGTAGTCTAAGGTATTTGGGAAATTAAGGAGAAAAGGGCACTTGCATCCAGCAGGTCTAGGCTTCAGTGAGCCATGATTTTGCCACTGCACTGCAGCTTGGGTGACAGTGAGACTTCAACACACACACAAAAAAATAGACCAGGCGCATTGGCTCATGTCTGTAATCCCAGGACTTTGGGAGATGGAGACAAGAGAATTGCCTGAGCCCCCATGGTTTTAAGACCAGCCTGGGCAACATGGGACCTTGTCTCTACAGTAAATAAAAAAATTAGCTGGACATGGTGGCTCGTGCCTGTAGTTCCAGCTACTTGGAAGGCTGAGGTGGAAGGATCCCAGAGAGTGGAGACTGCAGGGACCGTGAGCAGTGTGCCACTGCACTCCAGCATGGGCAACAAAGTGAGACTTCAACTCAAAAAATAATAATAAAATAAAATAAAGTTATTTATAACAAGAAAAAAAAGATTAAGAAAAATGTCCAGAATTTTTTTTAAAAAATAGATGAGCAATACAGGAAAAGTAATATAATCCAAAGTTGATTCTTTTTTTTTTTTTTTTTTTGGAATCAGAATCTCACTCTGTTGCCCAGGCTGGAGTGCAGTGGCATGCTCATGGCCACCGTAACCTCGATCTGCTGGGCTCAGGTGACCCTTCTGCCTCAGCCTTCCAAGTAGGTGAAACCATAGGCATGTGCCACCACGCCCAGCTAATTTTTTGATTTGTTGTGTAGACGAGATCTTGCCATGTTGCTCATGCTGGTCTCAAACTCCTGAGCTCAGGCAATTCTCTGACCTCCGCCTCCCAAAGTGCTAGGATTACAGCCTTTAGTCACTGCTGGGCTCAGGCGATGCTTCCAACTGGCAATAACTGATTCTTTGGGAGGAAAAAATCCTGCATTTTCTAAGGATCTTATAGTTTGAAGTTTTACATTAGGTCTTTGATCCATTTAGAGTTGATTTTTGTGTATGGTGATAGGTAAGGGTTTTGTTTTAATCTTCTGCATGTGGTCAGCCAGATTTTCCAGCACCATTACTGAATAGGTTCTCCTCTCCCCAGTGGTTGATGATGGAGGCTTTATTGAAGATGAATTGGTTGAGAAATTGAGGTTTTTGCTTCCGGAGTCTCTCTACTGTTCCATTGGTCTATATGCCTGTTCTTTTTACCAATTCCAGGCTGTTTTGATTATTGTAGCTTTATAATAAAGCTTAAAATCTAGGAGTGTTAGCCAGACACAGTGGCTCACACCTATAATCCCAGCATTTTGGAGGACTGAGGTGAGAGAATTGCCTGAGCTCATGTGTTCAAGAGCAGTCTAGGCAACTTGGTGAGACCTCATCTCTACAATAAATCAAAAAATTAGCTGGTCGTGGTGGCGCATGCCTGTAGTTCCAGCTACTTGGAAGGCTGAGGCAGAAGGATCAATGGAGCTCAGCAAGTTGAGGCTGTAGTGGCCGTGAGCGTTTCAATGCACTCCACCTTGGGCTACAGAGATACAGACTGGAAAAAAAAAATCTGTGAGTGTGATACCTCCCACATTTTTTTTTTTCCTGAGGATTGTTTTGGCTACTTATGGTCATTTATGTTTCCATATTCATTCCTGTATTGTTGTTTTCAGTTCTGAGATGAATGCTGCTGGTAGTTTAATGGGTATTGCGTTCAATCGTAGATTTCCTTGGGTAGGATGGACATCTTAACAATGTTGATTCTTCCAATCCATGAGCGTGGAATATTTTTCCATTTGTTTGTGTCATCTTGGATTTCTTTGAGCAGTGTTTTATAATTTTTGTTGTAAAGGTCTTTCACTTCTCTGGTTAGGAAGATACACACATGTTTATTGCAGCATTATTCACAATAGCAAAAATATGAAACCAACCGTGCTGCCCATGGAAAGAGGAAAGGATTTTTAAAAAAACATGGTATATATACATGATGGAATATCTAGCAGCCATAAAGAAGGACAAAATTATGAACTTCACAGCAACTTGGATGGACTTAGAGGTTACAATACTGAGTGATGAATCACAGAAGCAAAAAACTGAATACCACATGTTCTTACTCATAAGTAGAACTTGAACAATTATCATAATACTATAAGAAAGGGGTTGGCAGTAGTGGAAAGCTGCTGGGGAACGGGGGAACACCTCATCAACAAGGGTACCTGCATAATGAACATTTATATACCTAACCCTGAATTGTACTCCACATCTTCAAAATAAAAATAAAAAATTTAAAGAAAAAAATCAGTAAAATTGATGAAACTTTGGTTAGATTGATCAAGAAAGAGGACACAAATTTTTAATATCAAGAATGAAAACCCGGGCTTGGGGCTCAGCCTGTAATCCCGCGCCTTTGGGTGGCTGAGGTGAGTGGATTGCCTGAGCCTGTGGGTTCGAGACCCGCCTGGACAGAGAGACCTCATCTCTACAATAAATCAAAAAATCAGCCAGGTGTGGTAGCACATGCCTGTAATTCTGGCTACTTGGAAGGCTGAGGCAGAAGGATCGCCGGAGCCCAGCAGGTCGAGGCTACGGTGGCCAGGAGTGGCCACTGCACTCCAGTCTGGGTGACAGAGTGAGACTCCAACTCAAAAAAAAAAAAAGAATGAAAAAAAACTGGGCATGGTGATATGCACTTGTCATCTCAGATACTTGGGAGGCTGAGATGGGAGGATCACTTGAGCCCAGGGGTTCAAGACCAGCCTGAGGAATACAGTGAGACTCAATCTTAAAAGAAAAAGAAAAGAATAAAACACATGACAAAATAGGCAAAAGATTAAACAGATACTTCATGAAATAAGATGTATAAATGGCAAACACATGAAAAGATGCTAGACATCATTAGCTGCTAGAGAATTGCAAATTAAAACCACAGGGAGATAACTACATTCGAATGGCTAAAATATGTTTGTTTCACTTCATTAATTTTTCCTCTTTATCATTAATTCTGCATTTTGGGCTTCAATTTGCTGTTCTTTTTCTGATTTTTGAGATGGGTGCTTGGATCATTGAATTTCAGTCTTAATATATTCTGTATAAGCTATTATATGAACTAAAAATGTAGAAAATTGAAGACCATTAGCATTGTTTTTATTATTTTATTTTTTTATGATTATTATTATTTTTAACAGAGATAGTGTTTCACTATGTTGCCCAAGTTGGTCTCATGCAATCCTCCCACCTCAGTCTCCCAAAGAGTTGGGATTACAGGCCCGAACCACGAGGCCCAGCTACTTTATTTTTTTTAGTATACATAAAGTCCTAGGGTTTATCAGAGAACCAGTCTTGATTCTTATTCAAGTGCTTCTTCTATTTTTATAAGCCTGATAACAAAAGCCTCATTTTATAAACTTGATAACAAAGTCTATTTATGATTTTTTGATGATAATGATGAGGATGGTGGTGGTGGTGATGCTGAGGATAATAGCTAACATTTATTGACTACCTTCTATGTATCTGACACAGAGATATGTGTTTTATACACATTATCTCATTTAAATTCTCACATGTGGCCAGGTGCAGTGGCTCAAGCCTATAATACTAGCACTTTGGGAGGCTGAGGCAAGAGGATTGCCTGAGCCTGTGGGTTCAAGACCAACCTGGGCAACACGGTGAGACCTTCTCTCTACAATAAATCAAAAAATTAACTGGGTGTGATAGCACACCAGAGTTCTAGCTACTTGGAAGGCTGAGGCAGAAGGATTGCCTGAGCCCAGCAGGCCAAGGTTGAGATAGACATGAGCATGCCACTGTACTCCAGCCTGGGCAATGAGTGAGACTCCAACTCAAAAAAAAAAAATTCTCACATTTTTGTCAGATGATTAAACCAAGACTTAGAGAAGTTAAGCATGTTGGCCAAGGTCACATAGATATTGATAGTAATGGATAGTAAGTTAGGCATTTAAATCTAGATCAAATCTTAGTCTCTGCCTTTTTCTCCCTCTTTTTCCCTTTAAAAAAAAGGTTATCATTTGGATGTGGGTTTAGTAAATATTGTTTTAGTCTCTTTGTGCTGCTATAGGAAAATACCCTAGATGCGGTAATTTATAAAAACAGGAGCCGGGTGCTGTGACTCACACCTAGTATCCCAGCATTTGGGAGGCTAAGGCAGGAATGTTGCTTGAGTCCAGGAGTTCGAGACCAGCAACCTAATGAGAACTCATTTCCACAAATAAAAATGAAATAAATAAAAAATGATAAGAGAAAACTGGGCATGGTGGCACATATCTATAATTTCAGCACTTTAGGTGGTCAAGATAAGAGAATTGCCTGAGACCAGGAGTTTGAGATCAGCCTGGGCAACATAGAGACCCCTCATCTCTTAAAAAAAAAAAGGGTAAAGTTAGCTGGGCCTAGTGGCACATGACTGTAGTCCTAGCTACTCAGGAGGCAAAGGTAGGAGGATCATGTGAGCCCAGGAGTTTGAGACTGCAAGAAGTCGTGATCATGTCACTGTATGCCAGCATAAACCATATAGTGAGACCCTGTCTCGGCAAGTAAATAAGTAAAATTAAATATTTTTAAAAAACAGAAATGTATTTCTCATAGTTCTCGAGGCTGGGAAGTCCAAGATCAAGGCATCAGCAGGTTTACTGTCTGGCGAAGGCCTTGGTCTCTATTTCCAAAATGGTACATTAACACTATGTTCTCAAGCAGCAGAAGAGAAAAGGATCTAAGCTAGTTCTCTCATGTCATTTTATTTTAGTTTCTGAGTAGGAGTCTCACTGTGTTGCTTGGGTTGGAGTGCAGTGGCATGCTCATGGCCACTGCAGCCTCGACCTGCTAGGCTTAGGAAATCCTCCTGCCTCATCCTACAAGTAGCTGGAACTACACACACCCCCCCCCATGCCGGGCTAATTTTTTTTTTTTTTTTTGTAGAGATGAGGTCTCGCCAAGTTGCCCAGGCTGGTCTCAAATTCATGGGCTCAAGCAAGCCTTTCCACCTTGACCTCCCAAAGTGCTGAGATTATAGGCATGAGCCACCATGCCTGGCCACATCTCGAGTCATTTTATAAGGCAGGAATCCATTCACTGAGGTGAATCTCTTATGACCAAATCACTTCCCAAAAGGCCCCTCCTCTTAACACCACCACAGTGGAGATAAGGTTTCAGCATTAATTGAAGAGGGAATACCCATTCAAACCACAGCAGATATGCTATCCTTTATTTTGTTGTTTTTTAGTTTGGATTCTACAAGAAGCAAATGCCAAAACAAGATCAAATATGCAAAGAATGCATTGGGGGAAATGCCTGGGGGGAGTCTTAGTTCAGTTGTGCTGCTATAACAAAGTGCCATAAGCAGGACGGCATATAAACAGCAAACATTTATTTCTTGAAGTTTAGGAGCCTGGGAAATCCAAGATCAAGGCACCTGCAGATGTCATGTCTGGTGAGAACCTGTTCCTTTTAGATAGTGACTTCTTGCCATGTCCTCATACCATGAAAGGGGCAAACCAAGCTTCTTTGGCTTTTATAAAGGCAATAATTTCATTCATGGCCTAATCTCCTCCTAAAGGCCCCACCTCTTGGGAGTTAGAATTTCAGCATAAGAATTTGGGACAGGGGACACAAACATTCAAATCATAGCAGAGGAAAAATGAGGTGAGAGCCAGAGGACTCTGGAAAAGCCATCAGACCACAGTGTAGGTCTAACTCCTTTGGAAGAGAAAGGCTAGGGAGTAAGGTTTTATTTTTAAAATTTTTTGAAAAAGCAAAACCACAACAACTTTTAGACTGCAGAGCACTTCCCAGAAAGTTTTGACCAGCCAATGAAGGATCCTTAACCCAAAATCACCAGCAGAGGAATCCCATGTGTCCAGGAACAGGATTACCTGAGTATTCCTACTGTGTTCAGTCACTGATTGGGAGAAGCCTGTGGAAAGTATAGTCTTAATGAGAATAAGATGATGGATTTCAAAGCTTTGAAGCTGGAACCCTAATTTCATGTTTCTCTTTGCCATCAGAGATCTGAGAAACAACTCATGGCTGCTTCTTAGGTATTACTTAGTAGTTGAAAATATGGAAATAAACTGGTATGTTTACTAATTATTCAATACCAGGGTTTGGGGTTGTTGTTTTTTTCCCAGTCATCCAGAATTTGTTAAATACCTACATGTCCTAAACACTGTACTGTGTTCTGGGTGTCCAAAGATGAAACAGACTTGCCTTCATCCCAAGGAACTCAGACTCTAAGAAGTAGAGCAACAATCATTCATATTAATCAATTATATAAAAAAAACTTGCCAGGTGTGGTGACTCATGCCTGTAATCCCCACACTTTGGAAGGCGGAGGCCAGAGGATTGCCTAAATCTAGGGGTTCAAGACCAACCTGGGCAATTTGCCAAGATCTCGTCTCTACAAAAAATTAGGGCTGGGCACAGTGGCTCAAACCTGTAATCCCAGCACTTTGGGAGGCCAAGGTGAGAGGATTACCTGAGTCCAGGGGGTTTGAGACCAATCTGGGCAGCTTGGTGAAACCTCGTCTCTACGATAAATCAAAAAAGTTGCTAGGTATGGTGGCGCATGCCTGTGGTTCCAGCTATTTGGATGGCTGGGGCAAAAAGATCGCCTGAGCCCTGGAGGTCGAAGCTGCAGTGACCAAGAGCATGCCGCTGCACTCCAGCCTGAGTGACAGAGTAAGACTCTGACTCTAAAATAAAAAATAAAAAAATTGCTGGGTATGGTGGCGCAAACCTGTAGTTCCAGCTACTTGGAAGACTAAGGTGGGAAGATCGCCTAAGCCCAGCAGTTCAAGACTGCCGTGGTCATGAGTATGGCACTGCACTGCAGACTGGGTGAGACTCTGATTCCAAAAAAAAAGATCTAAAGTTCATTGGATGAAGTAGAGGAAAGGAAGGAGCTTCCAATCCCAAATACAGCTGCAGGCGTGGAGTCTTCCCACATAAGCATCCAGAAATGCTGACTTTGTTAGTGCTGCTAGAGTATGTATGTGAGTGTGGGACTGGTCAGCATTGAGATTTCGACTTCATGCTTCAGGGCCAGGCATGGTGGTTCAAGTCTGTAATCCCAGCACTTTGGGAGGCCGAGGCAAAAGGCTTCCTTGAGCCCAGGAGTTCAAGACCAGCCTAGGTAACATAGAATTGGTTTGTACCAAAAATAGCTGGGTGTGGTAGCACAAGACTGCAGTCCCACCTACTGGGGTGGCTGAGGCAGAAGATCACCTGAGCCCAGGAGGTTAAGGCTGCAGTGAGCAGTGATGCACTCCAGCCTGAGTGACAGAATGAGACCCCAACTCAATAATAATAATAATAATAATAGTCTTCATGCTTCAGTTTGCAGGTTTCTGTGATCTTAACCAAGAGAGTGGTGTCATGATTACAAGGGGGGGTACTTAGATGGCACATTGTTCAGTTTGGCGTGCATGTTGGTCTAAGTGAGAACTGATGAGAGTCTAACCTGAGACAACAGCAGCAAATGGAGATTGGGGTCGGGTTTAGATCCACAGTGAAGCTCCTCATAAGATATCAGATCAACTACAGATTGCACATGTGATGGTGGTCCCCTAAGATTATAATACTGTATTTTTACTGTACCTTTTCTGTATTTAGATATACACATGTATTTGCCATTGTGTTCCAATTGCCTCTAGTATACAGTGCAGTGTCATGCTGTACAGGTTCATAGCCAGTAGCCATGGGCTATACCAAATAGCCTAAGTTTGTAGAAGGTTTGTGTGAGTACACTCTATGCTGTTCACACATGACAAAATCACCTAATGCTGTATTTCTCAGATGGCATCACCTCTGAAATACAGACATGCATGACTGTATTTCAGAGGTTCAATCACATGGTTTGTTGAAAGAGAATAAGCGAGTGAAAGGGTCGCGGATGAAGCTTTGGATACGTGGGTGGAGACAACAGGACAAGAAGTCAATTTAGAGGAAAATCTAAGGAAGAGAGAGGAAATTGAGGGACACTCAAGATGGCCAATGGCTAGTGAGAAGTAAATGTTTGTGCATCAGAAATGAAGTAAAGGCCAGAGGCATGATATATCTGTGGTCCCTAGAGCTACAAGTCACTCCTTCAAGGAGAGTGTGAGAAAAATGAGTTGGCGCCAGAAATTAGCTTAGGTCTCTAGGAGAAGAATATAGGCCAGTTCTGCTCGGCTTCACTCTCTTCTCTCCAAGCATCAGCTCAGGAGGCAGGAGGCAGGAGGCTTGCTTTTCCAGCAGCAAACATAACCCTGGGTGCCCACACCATACCCTACTGTGCCAAGTTGTCCAGGCTGGTCTCAAACCCATGGGCTCAGGCAATCCTCTCACGTTGGCCTCCCAAAGGGCTGGGATTATAGGTGTGAGCCACAGCGCCCAACCCAGCAATAGATATCTTAAGTATAGCTCTCATCTGGGCACGGTGACTCACACCTGTAATTGCAGAACGTTTGGGAAGCTGAGGTGAGAGGATTGCCTGAGCCCAGGAGTTCAAGACCAGCCTAGGCAGCATGGCAAGACCTCATCTCTACAACAAATAAAAAAAAAATTAGCCAGGTATAGTGGCATGTGCCTGTAGTTCCAGCTACCTGGGAGGCTGAGGCACAAGGATTGCCTGAACCCAGCAGGTCAAGGCTGTGGTGGCCATGATCATGCCACTGTACTCCAGCCTGGGGAACAGAGTGAGACTTTGACGCAAAAAAAAAAAAGTATAGCTTCCCACAGAGATAGACACCTACCAAATACCAGAAAAACCACATCAGTTCATATACTAAAATAGCATCCTGTCAAAATAAGAGAGCAGCTGGGCTCGGTGACTCAGCCTGTAATCCCGCGCTTTGGGAGGCTGAGGTGAGTGGATTGCCTGAGCCTGTGGGTTCGAGACCCGCCTGGGCAACTTGGCGAGACCTCATCTCTACAATAAATCAAAAAATTAGCCGGGTGTGTTAGTGCGCGCCTGTAGTTCCAGCTATTTGGAAGGCTGAGGCGGAAGGATCCCCAGAGACCAGCAGGTCGAGGTTGCGGTGACCAGGAGCGGCCACGGCACTCCAGTCTGGGCGACAGAGTGAGACTCCAACTCAAAAAAAATAAATAAATAAAATAAAAAAATCAAAATAAGAGAGCAAGGCCAGAGTGGGATCCCTGGGGAACATTAACAATTTTCTGGTGGAGAATGAGAAGAGAGAAGGTAGATTTAAAACCCCAGAGAGGAAATATTTGCAGGCACAGGGTCAGCAGCATCTATGCCAGAGAGAAATAAAGTAAGACACAGGTCTTAAAATGCCCACTGGCATTGGCTATCATGTCCTTATTAACCTTTGTTTCTGGAAAGGAAGTATGAAATATGAAATATGGAATCGGAGAGATGCCCAGTTCAGTCTTAGCTCCACTTCCTATGAAGTACACGAGTTACTCAGCCTCTCAGTCACCAATTCCTCCTACTTAAAATACTTTCTAAGGCCAAGCACGGTGGCTAATGCCTATAATCCTAGCACTTTAGGAGGTCAAGGCAGGAGGATCACTTGAGCCCTGGAGTTCAAGATCTCATCTCTACAAAAAATTTTAAAAATTAGCTGGGCCATAGTAGTGCACACCTGTAGTCCCAGCTACTCAGAAGGCTGAGAGGAAAGGATTACTAAAGTTTAGGAGGTTGAGACTGTAGTGAACTGAGATTGCACCACTTCACTCCAGCCTGGACAACAGAGTGAGACCCTGCCTCAAAACAAAAAATAAAATGAAATACCTTCTGTAGGTCACTGGTTCTCAAAGTGCAGTCCTGAGAAAATCATCAGAGCACCTGAAAGCCTATTAGAAATGCTGATTCGTAAACCTTACATGGATGCGTGAGTCAGAACCTTTGGGAGCAGGCCCATTGAACTGCCTTTCACGGAGCATCCCAAGGTGCTGTGATACACAGTGAGGTTTGAGAATCACTGTGCTATAGACACAGATCTTAAAATGGCCGTTGGCATTGGCTCCCAGGTCCCTATTAACCTTTGTTTCTGGAAAGGAAGTATGGAATATGAATGGCAGAATCAGAGAGATACGAGTTTCAATCTTAGCTCCACTCCCCACTCAAGGAACAAGAGTTGATGCAATGTGGAAGGAACCAAATGCACAGAACCAAGGACAGCACGGCTCACACATGGCAGATCTTAAATAGACTGTCTGTCACCTCCGTCCCTTCGTTCCCCCTCCCCTCACTCTGGTCTTCCCCAGCTAACCTTCTGCTAATCCTTTCCCTGTTTCTCAGCAATTCTCTCTCCCCTTTCTTCCCTGTTCCATCACAAAGAAACACTCCGACACACTTAACTCCCCTAGGCCAATTATTGGTAATGTGGTCCACATGGTGATAAAAAGAACCAATTAGTCCAAATGCATTTTCCTTTTACAGAACAAAAAAAAGAGCTAACTGGCTATTTAAAGTCATGTAGAAACCTCCACACACAAAGCCCGATTATTTGGCTGAATTTTTCACTTTCCAATTACTTATGTTGGTGCTGTGTAGACAAAACCTAAACTAATTACTCTGTAGGTTTCTGGCTCTAACAACATCAACAGAATGTGGAAGTCATAGATTGAAGATGCAGCCAAATGGGGTTCCTGGGAAGAGGAAATAAGTGATGGCTTCTCCCTAAATGTGGGTCCATATTTATTCCTAGTAAAAGCTCATAATGAAAATTGCTATGTGCACTTGCTGACAAACACTTTGAAATGAACAGAGCATCATTACTCGGCACAATACAGTTTTTACTCCATAGCCCTTGTTTGTATAACATTTTCATCATTTACCAGAACTTTGTTTTTCTAATCACTAGATTGATAGAAGTAAATATGGAGTATCAGGAAGAAAGAAAAAGCTTGAAAACAAATAACCAAGTGCTGCATTTTTATCAATCCCATTGCTTAATTGATAATCAGTGCATTTCTATTCAGTTTAAAAGCAATTATTGTGATTTAGCTGTACAAAAGAGAACTCTTCTTTTAAGCTATTTAAGGTGCTAGAAATAACTTTCCAAATGCCACAATTTAGACAGATTTTTATTAGGCAGATGATGTGCCATCAGGTATCAGTTCTGTTTGAGCAGCTGTCAAAGAGCTTCAAAAATATTGTCAGGAGTGTTTTGTGCCGTGATATGTGAAGTTGTTTTAACCCTTTCAACATCTGCCGGGATTAAAATGTTGTTTAAGGCCAGGCACGATGGCTCATGCCTGTAATCCTAGCACTTTGGGAGGCTGAGGAGAGAGGATTGCCTGAGCCCAGATGTTCGAGACCAGTGTGGGCAACTTGGTGAGACTTCGTCTCTATAGTAAATCAAGAAAAATTAGCCTGATGTAGTGGCACACGCCTGTAGTTCCAGCTACTTGAAGGCTGAGATGGAAGGATTGCCTGAGCCCAGAAGGTCGAGGCTGTGGTGGCCATGAGTGTGCCACTGCACTTCAACCTGGGCAACAAAGTGAGATTCTGACTCATAAAATAAAATAAAATGTAATTTAACACTGATGAACCTATCGATCTTCATCTCATTCCTCTGAGGTCTGTTTTCCAAATTCCCCCAGGTGCACTGACTTCCTTTTCTAGAAAGTCAACCTGTGTTTTCTGTGTTATTCTCTATATCAGGCAAAGAGGATTTAAACAGCCTCAGCATCCCAGTACTGATCACTGGGCCTGTAACTCTCCTGAATTAAAATACTCCTGGCTTTGAAAAAATAGACAAGGCTTCTGAACTTCAGCTTATTTTCCTTTGTTTTCTTCTTTTATTATTATTATTATTATTATTATTGTGCATTTCAGAAAGATTTGCAATGTTTTTAGCATGTTGAGTAAATCTCCACCCAAAAATTCAACCATGTACGGGGTCTGTCAATTAAGTTCGCGAACTCACCCTAGGCAAAGTGCTACATACCTCATTACTGAATGTCACCAAGTCACCTTTGAATTACTCCCCTTGGGAAGCTATGCATCAATGTCAGTGCCTAGTCTACCTGTCAAGCCAATTTTGGAACTTCTTTTCTGGAATGACCATCAGAATTGTCATTGTATTACCCTTGATAGCATGAATGTCATCAAAATGTCTTCCTTCCAATAGTTCCTTTATCTTCAGGTAAAGAATAATGTCATTGGGGGCCATATGAGGTGAGTAGGGAGGGTGCACTACCCTCACAATGTCAGAGTTATTTGTTTACTGGCTAAAAACTTCCTCACAGACAGTGCTGTGTGACCTGGTGCATTGTCATGATACAAGTGTTCCTTTGGGACCATTTTTGCACACATCTTTCTCATGCCTAGATTTTCAGTTAAGATTTTCCTAACTGTTTATCTGACAATGTTTACTTGGTCTGCTATTCTTCTCACAGTCGGTCAACAATTTTGATACACAATTCAATGAATTTTGCAAAGTTTTTGTCAGTTCTGCTCATTACTGGCCACCCTGACCTCTCTCATCAGTGATGCTTTCTCTCCCCTCAGAAAAACGTTTAATCCATTTGTACACCACCATTTACCTCATGGCATTATCCCCATAAACTTGGACTAACATGTCGCTAATTTCACTTCCATTCTTGCCAAATGTAACAAGAGATTTGATATATGTTCATTGCTCTAAATCAAGCTCTGGCATTCTCACAATGGCACACAAAGACATGTAACAACAATGAGTGCCACTCAGCAAGGTGCTGCCACACATCAACACGAGCAAGCTGTGAAACATTGATATACCAAGGTTATGAAACCTTACCACGTTGTTTGTACAGTGTTGTCAACATATGTGCACAATGGTTAAGTTCACAAAATTAAGTTTCAGACCTCATAGAATGTAAGTTTATTCAAAACTTGATGAAATGATCACAGCTGACAACACTGTAGCCAGGCAGCTGGGACTTCCAGGGACAGGGAGTCCACTGCAAATTGCATTACATCTGAAATGTGTAGTACTCTGTCACTTTCTTATATTTTTACACATATTTCTTCACTTAATTTTTACAAAACCCTATGAGGATCAAGATAGTGTCTCATGCCTATAATCCCAACACCTTGGAAGGCCTAGGCTGAACTCAAAACAAAAAAACAAAAACCCTAAACTCTATGAGGAAGATATGACTCTCATTCCCATTTGACAGATGAGGATGTTGTCATTCAAAAAGCTCAGGTAACTTGCACAAGGACACAGATCACGGTCACTCTCATTTCTAGCCCAGATATGGCTCACTCAAGAGCTCTAGCTTTGGACCAGGTGTGGTGGCTCACACCTATAATCCTAGCACTTTGGGAGGCTGAGGTGAGAGGATTGCCTGAGCCCATGGGTCCGAGACCAGCCTGGGCAGCTTTAACTGCAAGACCTCATCTCTACAATAAAAAAAAAAAGTTAGCCAGGGGTGGTGGCACATACCTGTAGTTCCAGCTACTTGGAAGGCTGAGGCAGAAGGATCACCTGAGCCCAGCAGGTTGAGGCTGCGGTGACTGTGAGCATGCCACCTGGGTGAGAAAGTGAGACTTCAACTCAAAAAAAGAAAAAGAAAAAGAACCCTTGATCCATCATGTTTTAATATCCCATCCTTGTCACTCACCTTGGGGCTGAAAGCCTTGCACTAAACCCCAGCTCTATGCAAACTAAAGACAGACTTTTCCTGATAACAACCAGCAGCCAGAATGCCACCTCCCCTCCACCCACTGTCAACACTGTCAACCTCTTCCTGCTTGCTTAGGACTGCACAGCCTCCTCCAGGAAGTGCCCACCTCTCTTGCTGAGTGCTGCTTGAATCACACGGGGTGGTGCTAGCACTTACTGTGTGACCTTAATCAAATTACTTGGCCACGCTAACCTCAGTTTCCTCTTCAGCAACATGAATATAATGATCATGGTCACGCACTTTTGTCATGTAAAGCCCCTGCCCTAATACCTAGGAAACTAGGTGCTCAATCAGTAAATAGTATCATCCTTATTTTTCCCAGTGCAACTACCAGTCTCCCTCTCGTTCAGATGTGCCCTGGAGAGCGTCCACCTCCCAGAAACAAGACAGTCTCTATCTTTGCAGAGCTGGCAGAGAATGTTTGAGTAGAAGTCAGAGGTTCTAGTTGGCTCTTTCCTGCGATCTCAGCACTCTGGTAGGCCAAGGCAGGAGGATTGCTTGAGCCCAGGAGTTCAAGACCAGCCTGGGCAACATAGGGAGACATCTCTACAAAAAATTTTTAAAATGAGCCGAGTGTGGTGGTGCACACCTGTAGTCCCAGCTACTCAGAAGGCTGAGGCAGTAGGATGGCTTGAGACCAAGAGGTCGAGGATACAGTGAGCCAAGATCATACCATGCACTCCAGCCTGGGCAACACAGCAAGACTCCATCTTAAGGGAAAAAAAAGAAGGAGGAGGAGAAGTAATAGTCAGGGGTCCTGGGGTCTGGTCATAGCTCAATATCTAGCTGCAAGCTCCAGGCTGAGCCTCATTTTTCTCACTTGGGTTGTAAGAGATTTGGAAGAGAATCTCTCTAAGATCCCTAGGGTCCTCAAAGCTAATGAGTCTATGACTCCAGATCCTCTGAGGGTAGAGGGAAAGAAGGCTTAGGAAAAGGGAGAGAGGAATTAGAACTGAGGGACTGATCGAGAGAGAGAGAGCTCACATGCTAAGCACTCACTTACTGGAACATTGGCCCAAGGAGAGACCTGAGTCCTTAAAGCAAGGCAGTAAGGTGTATCAGAAAGAGGCTCTGGAGTCAGACAAACTCAATCTAAATCCTATGTGTAAGGCCAGGCGCGGTGACTCAAGCCTGTGAATTCAGCACTTTGGGAGGCCAAGGAGAGAGGATTGCCTGAGCTCAGGGGTCTGAGACCAGTCTGGGCCACTTGGTGAGACCTCTTCTCTACAATAAATTAAAAAATAAGCCAGGCACAGTAGCGTGTGCCTGTAGTTCCAGCTACTTGGAAGGCCTGAGTCCAGCAGGTTGAGGCTGCGGTGACCGTGAGCATGCCGCTGCACTCCAGCCTTGGTGACAGAGTGGGATTTTGACTCTAGATAAATAAATCCTATGTGTACTCAAATTTGCCCTGTGGTCTCAGACAGGCTGCCTGAAATCTATAATCCATGTAGACTGGAGATACTGGTGCTTACTTCCCTTGTAGGGCTGTTGTGACAATCACACAAGACACTCATGCACAGTGGCTCTCGAGTGGCCTTCTGCTCAAGAAACAAGCGACTCCCCCACTTCCTGCAATCCTGGCCCTAAGTGGAAGGGGACAATAGGAATGATACCTGTGATGTCGTGATGCAATAAGATGGATACATTTTGGTCTGAATCCCTGGCACCTAGCCAGAGATCCCAAACCTCTTATAATTTCCTAAGTGATAACAATTGTGGGAGCATCTTTTGTTATAATACTTAGGTTTTGTTCCCAGCTCTTGAAATAACTCAGAGCAATAAGGGAGAAAAGAGCATCTTTCATTATTCAGAATAACCCCCTTTCACCCATACCTGAGTATATGTTAATGAAGTGAATTTGGAAAGCCCTGAGGTTAAGTTGCTGTTTGTCAGAGGGACCAGCCAAGTAATTAAAGGGTAGAAACTTGCTTTTTTAAAAACATTTGTATTTATTTATGTATTTTTTGGTCAGGTTGAAACTTTATTTTTTTATTTTATTATTTTTTGGGTTTTTTTGAGTCAGGGTCTCTATCACCCATGCTAGTGTGCAGTGGAATGATCACAGCTCACCCAGCCTCAACCTCCTGGGTTCAGGCAATCCTGCCGCCTCAGCCTTGCCAGCAGCTGGAACTATAGGCATGCCACCATGCCCAGCTAATTTTTTGACTTTTTTATTTTTTATTTTTGAGTAGAAGTCTCACTATGTCACCCAGGCTAGAGGGCAGTGGCATGCTCCCTGCCACCTCGGCCTCGACCTGGGGGCTCAGGCGATCCTTTCGCCTCAGCCTTCCAAGTAGCTGGAACTACTAATTTTTTAAATTTATTATAGAGATGGGTTCTCACCAAGTTGCCCAGGCAGGTCTTCAACTCGTAAGCTCAGGCAATTCTCTCACCTCAGCCTCCTAAAGTGATGGGATTATAGGTGTGAGCCACTGTGCCTGGCCTTTGACGTTTGTTTGAGACAAGATCAAGCTATGTTGCCCAGGCTAGTCTCAAACTCCTGGGATCAAGCGATCATTCCTGCCTCAGCCGCCCAAAGTGCTAGGATTACAGGTGTGAGCCACTGCACCCAGCAAAAGAATTGAAATTTTAACCCCAGTCCTTGACCTTTGGGAAGGAAGAGGGACTGAAGGCTGAGTTAACCACCAATAGCTAGTTATTTAATCAATCATGCCTATCTAATGAAGACTTCATAAAAACCAAAAGGGTTCAAAGAACTTCCAGACTGGTGAAGAAATTCAGGTTCTGGTGAGCCCAGCAGCTCTCCACCACCACACCCATCCCCATGCCTTGCCTTACACATCTGCTCCACTGGCTATTCCTATTTGCATCCTTATAATAAACACTAAATAGTGTGGGCTTTCTTGAATCCAGTGAGATATTATAGCAAATTATTGAAATTGAGAAGGGGGCTATGGAAACTCCTGATCTGTAGCCAAGATGGACAGAGAGCGAGTAATTTAGGAACCTCAACTAGTGAATGACATTGAAAGTGGTTCTAGTCGGAACGGCAGATCACACCCGTAATCCCAGCACTTAGGGAGGCAGAGGCGAGAGGATTGCCTGAGCCCAGAGGTTTGAGAACAGCCCGGGCAACATAGTGAGATTTCGTCTCCACAATAAATAAAAAAATTAGCCAGGCGTGGTGGCACATGCCGGTGGTTCCAGCTACTTGGAAGGCTGAGGCAAAAGGATCACCAGAGCCCAGCAGGTTGAGGCTGCAGTGGCTATGAATGTGCCACTGCACTCCAGCCTGGGCGACAGAGTGAGACTCTGGCTCAAAAAAAAAAAAAATCTCCGGAGTGATATTTCAACACATTCTTGGGTCCCAGGGACTCAGGCAGAACATTTGTGGGGTGCCATTTTAGAACTTCTGTCTATGATATCTGCCATCAGGGCTCACACTCCAGTGGAGGGGTGAACAATAACATGCAAAAAGATCATTAAACAAAAGAGAATGGGCTAAACAAAACGTGGCACATACATTCAAAGGATTTTTTTTTTTTATAGTTGTGGTCTCACTATGTTGCCCAGGCTGGTCTCAAACTCTGACCTCAAATGATCTTTCTGTCATGGCTCACCAAAGTATTCGGATTACAGGTTTGACCTACCATACCATTATGTCTGACCTGAGCTACGATTTTTTTTTTTTTAAGTCAGGGTCTCACTCTGTCACCTAGGCTAGAGTACAGTGGCACAATCTCAGTTCACCTTAGCCTCAACCTCCTGGGCTCAGGTAATTCTTCCATCTCAGCCTCCTGAGTATCTGGGACTACAGGCACATGTCAACACACTCAGCTATTTTTTAAACTTTTTAGTAGAGATGAAGTCTCACTATTTTCCTGATATTGAATGCTTGGGCTAAAGCGATCCTCCCATCTCAGTCTCCCAAAGTGTTGGGATTACAGCGTGAGCCACTGCATCAGGGACAATGGAATATTATTTAGCTGTAAAAAGAATGATCAGCCGGGCGCAGTGGTTCAAGCCTGTAATCCTAGCACTTTGGGAGGCCAAGGTGAGGGCATTACCTGAGCCCTCAGGTTCGAGAACAGCCTGGGCAACTTGGCGAGACCTCATCTCTACAATAAATCAAAAAAATTAGCTGGGCCTGTAATTCGAGCTACTTGGAAGGCTGAGGCGGAAGGATCGCTGGAGCCCAGCAGGTCGAGGCTACGGTGGCTGTGAACATGCCTCTGCACTCCAGTCTGGGCGACAGAGTGAGACTCCAACTCAAAAAAAAAAGAAAGAAAGACCATTCTGACACATGTCATAACATGGATGAACCTTAGGGACATTATGCTAAGTGAACTAAACCTATGACTCCACTTATACGTGGTTCCTTGAATAGGGAAATTCATAAGGACAAGAAATGGAAGTTACCAGGCACTGGGGAGAAGGGGAATGGGAAGTTAATGTTGATGAGTACAGGATTTCTTTCTGGGATAATGAGAATATTGTGGAAATGGATATGGTGATAGTTGCACAGCATTGTGAATGTACTTAATGGTACTGAATTGTACACTTAAAATTGTTTAAATGGGTCAGGCGTGCATGGTGGGTTGTGGAGTTCAAGACCAGCCTGGACAACGTAGCAAGATCTCACCTCTACAAAAATAATTAACCAGGAGAGGTGGCACATGCCCATAGTCACAGCTGCTCAGGAGGCTGAGGTGGGAGATTGCCTGATTCCAGGGGATCAGGGTTGTGGTAGGTTCAGCTGCACTCCAGTCTGAACAATGGAGTGAGATCCCAACTCAAAAAATATATATATATTTAAATGGTAAACTTCATGGGTTTTTTTTTAACCACAGTAATGTAAAATTAAAATGTTGAAGAAAGAGTGGGTGCATAACGAAAGAACAGTATAACTTGCCTCCTGACAGGGCAAAGTGTCAGACTGGCTGGAGATAAGATCAGACAAGTGTGGACGAGGAGGGTGTGGACAGTGCGGTGGCGGAGGGGTAGTGTCATAATTTCAGTTCTCTTTTTGGTCATCGCAATCTGCCGGTAACTTGTTGATTCTGTGCAAATGTGGCCTTTCTTTCTCACACCAGCTGCCTGTAAGTCAAGCCTTATCTAGCAATCCCTGGGAGAGCCAAGACCTCCAGCGTTGGTGACAGAGGTATGAATTAAGTCTCTGCTATTTACAACATGTTACACTGGTGACCTCAAGTTCACCTTGCTTCTAGGAAATTAAAAAAAAAAAGAAAAAGAAAGGAAAGGAAACAGGAACTGAACCCGCCTCCTCGCAGGGCACCGGACTTCTTCATGTTGCATAAATGTCCACCAGGCATGGTGGGTCATCCCTGTAATCCCAGCACTTTGGGAGGCCAAGGAGGGGAGACTGCTTGAGCCCAGGAGTTTGAGACCAGTTTGGGCAACATAGCGAGATCTTGTCTCTACAATAGATCGAAAACTTGGTAGGCATGGTGGCATGTACCTGTAGTCCCAGCTACATGGGAGACTGAGTGGGGAGGATTGCTTGAGCTCAGGAGGTCAAGGCTGTGGTGAGTCATAATTGTGCCACTGCACTCCAGCTTGGGCAACTGGGTGAGATCCTTGACTTGGAAAAAAAAAGTATGAATGCCTCACAAGAGCTTGCAAATTAAGTACCTGCTAAGACTGTTATCTTTAGTTTACCAAGAAAATAATTGAGGTTCTGAAAATTTGGATAATTTTCCATGTGTCAGATAGGAAGGTAAGGCACCTTTCCACCTCAGGATTTTGTAGTATGCTATTCACTCAACTCATCACCATCACCACACACGCACACACACACACCTGCTTAACATTCTTCATCTAATTCCTTCCTGTCATTAAGCAGGGTTACTATGTTCAGCTGTATAGTCCCAGCACTGCAAAAGTCTCAAGAGCACCAGTCACATAGATTACAATGTAAATGAAGTCCTTGGAGTTGTGCAGTGCCCAACCTGTACAAGCATACATGGCAAACCTTTCTTAAGGTTTGACCTAGGTGTTAATTCCCCAGGGAGACCGGTTAGTTCTCCACTCATACTGCATCTGTATTCTTCTTTAAAGCATCTAGCTTAAGCCCATTTAAAGAGTTAGTTGAGGCTGGGCTCAGTGGTTCACGCCTATAATGCCAGCACTTTGGGAGGCCGAGGCAAAGAGACTGCCTGAACCACAGGTTTGAGAACAGCCTGGGCAACTTGGCAAGACCTCATCTCTACAATAAATTAAGAAAAATTAGCCAGGCATGGTGGTGGTGCCTGTAGTTCCAGCTACTTGGAAGACTAAGGCGGAAGGATCATCTGAGCCCCAGCAAGTTGAGGCTACAGTGGTCGTGAGCATGCCACTGCACTCCAGCCTAGGTGACAGAGTCAGACTCTGACTCGAAAAATAATAATAATAAACAGTTATTTGCATAACGAATGTCATATATATGACTTCCCAGATAAACTATAAGTTCAATAAAGGGGAAAATCATATCTGCTTCAATATTTTTGAACAAAGAAATGAGATAGGGTTGGGTTATGTGAGCTCAAAGTGAGGATCATTTCACTATAATTTACTGGTGCCTATGACTGAAATGTAAAGGGATTTGGAGCCCAAAGAATAATGTGCCAGCACTTTTTTTTTTAAATTGGAGTCTCACTCTGTCGCCCAGGCTGGAGTGCAGTGGCACGCTCACAACCACCATACCCTCAACCTGCTGGGCTCAGATGATCCTTTCACCTCATCCTTCCAAGTAGCTGGAACCACAGGCATGTGCCACAATGCCCAGCTAATTTTTTTAATTTTTGTTGTAGAGACGAGGTCTCGCCAAGTTGCCCAGGCTGGTCTTGAACCCCTGGACTCCGGCAATCCTCTCACCTCTGTATCCCAAAGTGCTGGGATTAACAGGCATGAGCCACCATGCCCAGCTCATGCCAGCACTTTCAACCTTAATTTTTGTTATTCCTTTTTATTCTACAGCATATTAGATCGATACTATTTTTTTTGCAATTTTGCTAAATGTGTTCATCATGATGCTTAGCATGTTTGTCTGCTAAAGGGACATTCTATGGAGCCATATTGTGTACTACATGACCGTACCAAGTTGAATGGTGTCCTCCCAAAACCCACGCCTGTCAGAGCCTCAGAAATGTGACCTTATTTGGAAGTAGGGTCTTTGTGTATATGAATAGTTAAGACAGGGTTATTGTGGGTTAGGTGGCCCTAGATCCAATGCCTGGTGTCATCATAGCAGAGAAGGGGGAGATTCAGACACAGAAACACAGAAGAGATGCCAGAAGCAAGGAGGCCTTGGGATAAGACAGGCAAGGCTGCAGCCAGGTGACTGTGGACCCAGGACAAACAAGGACCGGCAGTGACCCCCAGAAGTCAGAGGTTAAGGAAGGAGTCTTCTCTAGTATCTTCAGACCAAGCATGGCACTGCCATCAACTTGATCTTAGAGTTCTAGCCTGTTGTTTTAAGTCACCCTTTTCTGGTATGTTGTTAAGGCAGCTCTGGGAAGGTCATACAATACCTGCCCTACAACTACTTAAGGTCTCAATAATATGAGGTGCCAGAACCAATGAACCTCAAAAAAATTGTTTTCTTTTTTGAGTTGGAGTCTCACTCTGTCAGCCAGACTGGAGTTCAATGACAAGTTCATGGCCATCGCAGTCTGAACCTTCTGTGCTCAGGTGATCCTTCACTTCTGCCTTCCAAGTAGCTGGAACTACAGTCATGCACTACCATGCCTGGCTAATTTTCTGATTTATTGTAGAGATGAGGTCTCACCAAGTTGCCCAGCCTTGTCTCAAACCTGTGAGCTCAGGCAATCCTCTCACTTCAGCCTCCCAAAAGTGCTGGGATTATAGGCGTGAGCCACCATGGTTGGCCCAAACCTCGTTTTCAGTTGCTTAACAATAGGAGTTTGTGTTTGGGTATAGTGGCTCACACCTGTAATCCTAGCACTTTGGGAGGCTGAGGCAGAAGGACTGCTTGAGCCCAAGAGTTTGAGACCAACCTGGGCAACATGGTGAGGCGTCGTCTCTATTAAAAATAATAACAGCCGGGCTCAGTGGCTCAGCCTGTAATCCTGCGTCTTTGGGAGGCTGAGGTGAGTGGATTGCCTGAGCCCGCGGGTTTGACCCACCTGGGCAGGTGAGACCTCATCTCTACAATAAAATAAAATAAAAATTAGCGCCTGTAATTCCAGCTACTCGGAAGGCTGAGGCAGAAGGATCGCTGGAGCCCAGCAGGTCAAGGCTGCGGTGGCCGGGAGTGGCCACTGCACTCCAGTCTGGGCGACAGAGTTAGACTCCAACTCAAAAACAAAACAAAACAAAATAACAATAATAATAATAGCCTGGGTGCAGTGACTCATGCCTATAATCCCAGCACTTTCGGGAGGTGGAGGTGAGAGGATTGCTTAAGCCCAGGGGTTCAAGACTAACCTGGGCAACTTGTCAAGACCTTGTTTCTACAATAAAAATTTAAAAAATAATAATAATAAGTCCAGACTCCAACTCAAAAAAAAAAAAAAAAAAGAATAAGAATAAGAATTTGAGACTCAGTAGTTACAGTCTATGTAGATGTTCTAGGTAGACAGGTGGCTGTCCTCCACATGGTGATTCAGGCTCTTTTTATCTTGTGTCTCCACCACGGTGTAGGGCTCTTTGTCTGAAAGGGAAGAAGATAACTTAGAACACATACTGCTTTCCAGCTGCCTTGACTTAGAACTGGCACAAACTTCTGCTCACTTTCCGTTTGCAGGAACTGGTTACATGGTCCCCCTAGATAAAATAGTAGATGCAGGTGCTTTTGAGTGAGAATTCTGCATTTTTGAAAGGGGAACACATTTTGATGGACACTTGGTCCTCTCTGCTACACCATCCTCCTGACCTCCATGGTTATGGGCATCCTGACTTCAAGTTTGGTTGATCAGATTCTCATTCCCAGGAATTTTGTTTTAGAATCTCAGAGATTTCAGCATTTAGCAAAGACCTGAAAGGAGATACCCAGGTAGAATCGTGACCAGGAATAACTAAGAGAAGCCCAAGCTATGAGGAAGCAGAAACTATGAGTAATCAGGAGCATCGATGAGTGTGCAGTTCAACAGGAGGAAAAGAATTAGCTGATATCTAAGTGTAGTTAGGTCATGTTAATAACACAGCACTGAGCTGGGTGTGGTGGCTAACACCTATAATCCTGACAACTTGGGTGACTGAAGCAAGAGGATTGCTTAAGACCAGGAGTTTGAGACCAGCCTGGGCAACATAGTGAGACCTCACCTCTACAAAAAAAATGAAAAAAATTAGCTGGGCATGGTGGCGTGCACGTGTAGTCCCAGCTACTCAGGAGGCCAAGGTGGAAGCCACCTGAGTCCAGGAGGTTGAGGCTGTGGTAAACCATGATTGTGCCACTGCACTCCAGCCTGGGTGACAAAGTAAGACCTCGACTCAAGAAGAATTGTAATAATTAAGTTTCTGATCAGCAGGACCTAGATCACAAACAGAAACCTAGTTGCAAAGGCATGTAGGAAATGTGGTTTTTGACTTTCTAGTCTTTAGAATATAAGAAGGCAGGTGGAAGGGGATTTTTTTCTTTTATGAGTTGGAGTCTCACTCTGTTGCCCAGGCTGGAGCGTAGTGGCACGCTCCTGGCCACCACAACCTCGACCTGCTGGGCTCAGGGATCCTTCCACCTCAGCCTTCCAAGTAACTGGAACTATAGGTGTGCACTACCATGCCCAGCTTATTTATTTATTTATTTATTGTAGAGACAAGGTCTCACCATGTTACTCAGGCTGTTCTCAAACTCGGGGGCTCAGGCAATCCTCTGGTCTTGGCATCCCAAAGTGCTGGGATTATAGGCTTGAGCCACCATGCCTGGCCGGAAAGGGATTTAAAAAATTATTGACTAAGTCAATTTCTCATAGTTGCAACACATACCAACATCTGAAACCGACCTACTGAGAGATAACTCCCATTATACACACAAGCCCAGCCTGTGGCAAGGCATCTCCCCACTCGGTGGTGAATGTGGGAAGTCTTCATGTTTTCTCTGTGAAGACAGTGACTGAGTATCAGGATGCATCAGGTCTTCTGGTCTTGGCTTACCCACTAGTCCAAAGGGCTTGGGTCCAAAGCAACAGAATGCTGACATTCCTGACCCCAGGGTTCCATGAAGGACAATGGGCACCAGCACCGACCATCAGGCCTCTAGACGTTATGCAAAATGGAGAGAACAACTGGATATTTAATGCTCAGAGCTCCCTTGTGTGTTAGAAGGGCGTATACAGAGTCAAAGAGTCATAGGGTAGGAACTCCATTTTACAAATTGTGAGAAGGCCGGGCTCAGTGGCTCAGCCTGTAATTCCAGCACTTTGGGGCACCAAGGCAAGTGGATTGCCTGAACCTGCAGGTTCAAGAGCAGCCCAGACATCTTGGTGAGACCTCGTCTCTACAATTTAAAAAAAAAAAATTGTGAGAAGGCCGGGAGTAGTGGCTCATGCCTATAATTCCAGCACTTTGGGAGGCTGAGTTGAGAGGATTGCCTGAGCCTATGGGTTCAAGACCAGCCCGGGCAACTTGGAGAGACCTCATCTCTACAATAAATCAAAAACTTAGCCGGATGTGGTGGCACGTGCCTGTCGTTCCAGCTACTTGCAAAGCTGAGATGAAAGGATCACCTGAGCCCAGCAGGTCAAGGATGCAGTGGCTGTGAGCATGCCACTGCCCTCCAGACTGAGTGACAGAGTGAGGCTCCTACTAA